>NC_052116.1:1024772-1032092 GCF_012273895.1 Zerene cesonia | reverse complement strand
GAAGTGGGAGAAAAACGGGTGTGAGTTACATACATACAAACATACAAGTGAAGCTAATAAAAGCGTGTTAATAAAAAGCGTGTTAATAAAACAGTCGTCACTGAGAACCAGTGAGACAGAATTCTTACAGTGATGTGGGGACGATTTTGGTACCATCACCTTGCATCTTAAGATTGTTTGTTTTTCTGCTCATTTTCTACCTGTTTTGTTGCCAAATTAAAGTCATGTCTATGTTTTATGTATATTTTGAACCTCTGCGAATGTTCATGGGCGGTGGTGATCGTTTACCATCAGGCGAACCACCAGCTCCGTTGCCCGCTATGACATATAAAAAAAAAAATGTGTATGTCTAAAAAGGTAAAACACAACCCGATTGTACATGAACAACAGACGTTTCTAGATTGTTGTCTGAATTGTTAATTACATTTTAGTTTTAAATATAGTAACAAGAGGCATTAATATAGTCTCTATTCTATTAGATATTTTGTTGTATAGGATTCTGTATCGTTTAATTAGTTTTACGTATTTTTAAACGACTTCCATTTCACCCAGCATCTCTAGTTTCCTTGTTATATGAAACTATATTATGTTTGGAAATTTTAAGACTCGTAGAAATTAGGTGCAATTTAAAATTAATTTTCTTCATTGGAAGCTGATTAAGCTTTACAAGACATAGATAAATTTGTCATTTTATTATGTAAATTAAGATAATATATAGGTTTGTATCTCAATATTATTACATTATGGTCAAGTTAAATTTTTGATCGTAAAAGTTATAATTATTTTCCAGTTTTAAAACACACTTGAAAATCAAATCTAAAATAAACAGTCAGTTTCTATACTATTCACAATTATATACATGATAGCATTATGGTTGACCCAAACGGATAAAAAAATTAAAAATAAATAAACGAGCAAAGACGAAAAAAGTTTACTTACAAATAATAAACAAGCATCAACTCAATTCTGCATTTTACCTAAATAATAATAAATTAATATTTTTAATTTCTAATTTTTAATTTCTAAATTAATATTTTTAAAACTCGAGCAGTCGACTTTTAATATTATTTCTTTAATAACGTAAAACAAAATTCGACCACGAAGTTTTACCTTATAGTAAAGGGATATAATAAGCCATTGTGTATCGCAGGAATTCTAAACAGAAACCTAAATAAACACATAGACTAAGCAATTTTATATCTATTAAAGCAGAACAATCTGGAATCAAGTATCATACAAAAATATAGAACTCGGTCACTATATTACTTAGTCACGTGTTGTTGTGACTGAGTAATAATTAAAAATATTAAGATTATAAATAATTGGGATAATTAATCGAAATAAAAACTATCCTATATCTCAAGTTGGACCAAATTACACATAAAATGCCAAATTTCATCAAAATCGGTTGAGTTCATTGGAAACATACACTGGATTTTTATATATTAAGATTTGTAATAACTTTTCATATTCAACGCACAATTAAATTCACTTATTTAATAAATTACTTAAAGTCATTTCTCTCTCGACTATCTTCTCTTATCAATTCTCTTGGTAGCAGTGTGTAACCATACAACTGACTCTGAATAATTTTCACCGTCTGCCGACTTGTAAATGAGACTGCGCCTGACTGACTAATTTATAGACTCCGTTCTAATGATTGAGTTATTATTTAACATATGTAAAATAAAAGCGTATATACATCTTGTTACTTTTAATATGCTTTAATTAGCTTCAGAGTTAGCTGTTTGTATGTTACCGACTCCTTTAGATTCGATTCTGATCCACTTAGAATGGACAGATTTCATTTAAACTTTGTACTCTTATCAAGGGTCGGTGATACTGCAATAATTTTATGAGTTTATCTTTTTTGGCTTCATTTCGTCAGGATTGATAGGATTGTAATTTCCTAACGTAAACCCTGTATAGAGATACGTAAGATAATTTAGTTCTTTCTATGATAAATTAAAAAGTGCTTTTTAGTTTACTTACCCCATTTATTGTATAGTCAATGATCCTTTATAAGTGCACCAAGTAATAACTAAAACTATCCTTTTTAGAGGTACGTAATAAAAGTCTAAATAGGTTACAAATAAATATACAAACAAAGATGAAGCTAGTAACAGCTAATTATTATATACTAGCTGCGCTACGCGGTTTCACCCACGTAAGTCCGTATCCTGTACGAATATCGGGATATAAAGTTGCCTATATGTTATTTCGTTTTCCAGCTGTCTACGTACCAAATTTCATTGCAATCGGTTGAGTAGTTCATGTGTGAAAGAGCAACAAACACACACATCCTTATCTTTCACATTTATAATATTAGTAGGATTATGCACCTTGCATTGCTAATATTTCGTGTGCCAGTGACTATTTACAATAAAATATCATAATTTCGATGATCCCAATAATTATATTCTAATGTTAAAGAGTTCTAAATACATTTAAAAGCAAAATATTCAGAGACAAATTTCTCAGCGAATTAATTGAAATGTTATATTTCAGATTGCTGACCTTGCGTTTCTGTTGTCTTGACTTAGGAAGCTTAATATACGTAAGTATTCTTTCTGTTATTCTCGAATATGTTTTTTCTAACATTTTTTTTTTTTATGTCATAGTCGGCAATGGAGCTGGTGGGTCGCCTGATGTTAAGCGCTACCACCGCCCATGAACATTTGGAGAGGCGTAAGGTCAATTGCAGACCTTTCGCCTCTACAAATGGATTGCCGACTTTAATTGGTAAGGGATTAGGAAAGGATTGATGAGAGGAATAAAGGAAAGGACTGGGAAGGGTGAGGAAAAGGATATGGGCCTCTTTATTTCCCTATCATTAATAACACCCACACCACATTCACACCAGACCATTTATATAAACTGCAGAAAGTACAGATCAAAGTCGATTTTATATATTCGTGTTACTCCTAATAAGTATATCTAAATCTTTCTAAAAAGTACTTATTCATACCATCATTAAGCTATACTATAGAATCTACTAGAAGTTATTATTAATATACCAAACTAGATGTCCGTCTCGGCTTCGCCCATGACACATAATTTCATAATGTTTAATCATCATGATATACGAATTAAATCTGCCTATAGACCTCATGGATCATATCCAACGGTGGAAGAATATTCGAAATCGGTCCAGAAGTTCTTAATATTAGTCCGTTCAAACAAACAAACCCCTCAGCTTTACATATATCTAAAATACGTTCAGACAAGGGAACGACGTAAATATTCAAACCAAGTGCTTTGACGATTTATTTATTTAAACACTTTATTGTGCTGCCAACAAAATACAAAAACAAAGCTTATACTAAAAAAAGGAGATACAGCACAGAAGGCGGCCTTATCACTTATAAGTAATCTCTACCAGGCAACTAACTTAAATATAGATAGCAACATAATTTAAAAGGAGATAGGTAAAAAGTAAAACAAATATAACAAACAAAAAAACTACATTCTAAAAATTTACATACAACATACACATAAATAAAATAAATATACGTACAACATATACATATATAAAAGAAATATACATACACGATTCTTATGTTTGGATAAAAAATTTGCAATTCTGCATGAAAAGGGACTGAATAGGTTCCACACTTGAGTTATTGTAATCTAATAAGAATCCAAGAAGCAAGAGTTCGATGACATGTGACATCTGCCAACCCGCACTTGGCCAGCGTGGTGGATTATGCCCTGGACTACAAAAGAAAGAAGCATGGGAGGCCTTGGTCCAAATGGGAGCAAATATGGACTGATGAAGATGGTGATATAACGTCTGAATATCATTGTCTGACACTAATACCGATGCAAACAAATCTCAACTATCATATCAGAAATAGCCCATCTCCACTCAAAATCACAGGTATATTGACTGTCATAAAGAGGTTTAATAGCGACATCAAACGGACGGAATGTATGCTTAGCTTTGTTTGTACCGCCTTTATGGTCCTGTAACATATGGCGAATCACGTCATCCATTGTGTGTGTGAATCAGTATGTGTGAAACAGAATTTTGCGTCCCGGTTTGCGTCTTTTACCCTCAGAAATATGTAATTTTGATGGTTTGGATGTGTTTTTAGCAGCACTTTATCTTACTACGGTAAATAAAAAGTTGTGCATTTAGCTCATTATTTTAGTTTAAGCAAGATTCATATCAATTGCAAAAGGATTCGGTTTCATAAACGTAGTTTTGTTTGGAACGTAAGCATTCAACATATGTTCAGGATTCGACAAATCATCGATTATAATTGCGTCATAACTAACCAATTGCGTTCGATTTGTAAATGTCACAGTCTCTGATTGGCTGATTTAAAGTATCAGTAGTTTTAGTGCTAACAACAATAACGAAACAAAATACAATTGCACGGAATGTCTATAATTTAATACTAAAATACATTCCAATATTCAAATCAATCATCAAATTCAAAATCATCAATTCAAAATCACATCATCATCAATTAGCTTAGGCCAGCGGGCTTATCACTTATTCCACATTAATATCGATTAAGACAATTGAGTCAATTGTAAGATTAATAACATTATATATTATATATTATAAATTATATGGTACAACGACTAGTAATTTAATCATGGTGTCATTCAATCCCTTTTACACTCACTTAAAATCTATTAAATTCTAGCCGCTCCCCGCGGTTCCACCCGCGTAAGTCCGTATCCCGTAGGAATATCGGGATCAAAAGTTGCCTATATGTTATTCCAGTTGTCCAGCTATATACGTACCAAACTTCATTACAATCAGCTCAATAGTTTTTGCATGAAAGCAACAAACATACACATATACTTACAAACTTTCGCATTTATAATATTAGTAGGATGCACTAGAATGGTTCATAAACAGTTTTAAAATTTTGCTTCAAACCATTTCACAATCTAAACTATTCTAACGAAATACTAACTATAATTGCTCATAAATAAATACTACAAGTATCTTGCAATTTCACTTAATAAGTTTCTGTACAAATTGAATTTATCAGAAAGCTCTCGGCTGCATACAATTACATCAAATTAGCTGCATCTAGACCCGCTGTTTGCGTCCAACTGAAATCTTAATAAATTCCTCTCCATCTTATTTAATTAACAGTTTGCTACGTTTTATTCAGCCAGAGCTTCCGGGCGTTTATGTTTAATACATTTTAAATTGGATTTTTTTGTAGGGCAATTTTGTGAAGCGACTTTTTGCTAAAATTAATTGGAACTAGCTGCAGCCCGCGGCTTCTATTGCGTAGTTATTGCGAAAAAGGTAGTCTTTATGCGGACAATAATCTATCAATGTACCACAGTTCATACAGATCCGATCAGCTGATTTTGCGTGAAAGAGAAACAAACATCCATACATTCTTACAAACTTTCGCATTTCGTGTATGATGATAGTAGCATTTGAATTCTAAAATGGGGATCATTCATTTTGACCTGTAAATGAACAGTTTGTTTGAAAAAATATTTTTTAATTTTTTTTTTGTAATGAAATTTTATTACAATTATGGCATAAATAGGAATTTAAAATAAATTACTATTAAAATTACTTATATTATTAGCTAACATTTCGCCCCGGCTGCGTCGCGGCGCTTAAGGATCACCGACATATCCAACGCTGAAAGAATTTTTGAAATCGGTCTTGCAGTTCCTGCGGTTAATGCACTCGGACAAACAAACTCTAGTATAGTCAATGTTTAAAACAAAAATTGTATGTTCGAATCCTTTTATTATATATCTAACTCAAACTCAAACACAAATATCACATTTATTGAATTTGATTTCTTATAGAAGCACTTAAGAATCTTCACACTTTTAACAATTTTAACATTTACCACCGGTTCCGAAAGCAGTTTCTACAGAGAAGCGCCGGCAAGAAACTCTGTAGTTGCTCTTATATGTAAGACAAGGACAGACACAGCCACCGCGCACGATACTCCGTGTTAGAGGGAGATAGCTATACTGACATCGAATATATATCGTCTGCTTACTGCTAAAACGAGATAAATGCATTTTTTTACTAAATTGAGTTAAATATACAGATAGATGTAAATTTTCACGCTCTATCTACTGGTAAAACCCAATAAATGCAAAACTCAATGGCTGCAGAGATAACGAATTTGAAAAGGTGATAACTTATTAGTTTTGACTCGAAATATTCCAGTACAACATAATAAATAATATTATGACCTAAATATGTTTCAGTTAATACAGTCAAACAACAATAAATAAGTTAAATACATTTTACACTTTATAATTTCATAGTAAAATATAAAGAAATACTCTGAAAAAATGTCATAAGCGCATTTATTGTTTTATGAACCTTATAATTTAAACACTAATAACAAAATAAAGTCTTTTATTTCATTTTACTAGTTAAATAAAATATCTTCTTTTTTGCTTATTTCTTTACGGATAAAACGATATAAATGTAATTTATGTTTTTTTACGTGTAACGAATGAAAGTATTCGATCGCAGTTGTCACATTTCGTGCGTGCTTGCTCCACGAACAGTAGGAAGAAAATTAATAGTTACATTGCTTCATAATCGTTTTTGAGATAGTTATGGAAACTAGAGGAAGAAGATTAGTGTCTATGATACACAAACTTAAAATAGTGAAAGGTGAGTCATTTTGTGTCAACTTTTTGTAAATTTTAAGGATATTTTGATTGCTTTTGTTTTACGTTTATGCATGGTATGTTTGCTTTTGCTGAAACACTAAGGAATAGCTTTAACTGAAAACAAAAAAAAACTGATGACATGAAGGTGTTGCTCTAATAGTCGCTTTAAAACCTACCGTCTTTCCCTCTATTATCCAAGCGCACCATTTACTGTTTAATTTACCTACTTTGTCCTTTTAATTTTGTACATATAGGCGATGAAGTGGCTGGTCCTTCCCATCAAAGGTTTTGGAGCCAAGTTTCGAACTGCACTTCGACTTTGTACGATTCTAGGGTAAATATAGTAGTTGAAATCGAGCGCAATTTTTACAGCGATAACTCTGATAAAGACCCCACTTACAACCCGCAACCAGGTTCTTTAATACAACCAGAGGTTTTATTCGGCGAACAGTGGGTTATTAACAAGGATGAGAACATAGAAAATATGCGATTCTATGAAAACTATAATTCTGTCGATGATGTAGTTCAACCTGAAGCAGGCGAACTTACGGCGCCGCCGGCACAGGTGCCGCCATCATCTGACGCATATCAAGTCGTATTATCTACTTGGGGGCTTTTATTGAAACAAGTATTCGTTGCTATACGGGAAACACGGAAAAGAAAACCATCGATGAAACTGGAACCTGG
>NC_052116.1:989173-1023772 GCF_012273895.1 Zerene cesonia | reverse complement strand
ATGGTGTTTCTTTTTTCATAAAGAAGAGAAAAAGCAAGTATGCCAAAAGTTTTTTTGTTACACGCTAGCTATTTCTCCAACTGTGGTGAATGATACTATTCGAAATCGAAATGATATTGGTCTGTATAACGATACTGACAAGAGAGGTAAAAACGAACCTCCAAATAAGACTAATGAAGTTGATGTGAACTTTGAGAAAAAGCACATAGAGTGGAGCCACACTACATCAGGCAAACTTCAAAGCGTCTTTATCTTGATGTTTCATTGTCAATTATTAAAATGCACCAAATTTACAAATAAAAGTGCACTAAAAATAACATGATTCTATAATGAAACAATACATAATCAAAGAATTTAAATTCAACGAAACAAATCTCAAAAAATACGGAGCCTTCTGTATGTATTAACACTAGAGCTAGAAAATACTTCGCCTCATATTAATTTTATTGTCTTAAAACCATTTTACCTAAATCCTTTGCCGATCAAGTGAAGGTAAAAAGATAGATCTACTTAGTTTATGTACTAATAAATAATTCCTGAGGAATATCATGGTTGAAAGTCCTCTTTACCAACTACATCCTGTGAAGAAGATCGTTTACCTGAACCTTCGATTGATGAAGAGTCAGAGGAAGAATAAGATTATTTTAAAGCCTTTTATCTATTTTATGTTATATTTAGCAATATAAATGATTGGTTACTTCAAAATCGTTTCATTTATTAACGCGACATAAAAATTACTTTATTGTATTAAGTTTATAGTTCCTAATAAGTGATATACACACATTTTCTACAGGTAAAATAAGTTAAATACGATAAAAATATCATTATTTTGGCAAATTTAGTCTATATTAATCTTTTCTACAAAATAAATAGTATCAAATACAATAAACTATTAGTTTTGTCTAATAAGAGTTTCTGCTATCATTGAATTCAGAAGATATAATACATTTTTTAAATACAGGTAAAACATATTAACTGCTACCCTCTTTCGATCTAAATTAAATTTTAAATGGTTTTTTCTACAGCTACATATCCCATAAGGGTAAATCTTAAAAGAAGGGTAGTCAGCGCAACATTTAGCATTATAACTTTTTTAAATGATGAGTTTGAAATAGGATAAACTAGTACCTAAACTTTCAAAACTCATTTACTCGAAATGTCACCAACAACACTTATTATTTTTTACCAGTAAGCAGACGATATGTTGGTGGGATGTTGGTAGGTCAATTAATATGACACATTCAGAAAACTGACAAATGGCTGAAATGACGAATGGTATTTGTCGTGTTCGCAACAGCGTGTTAAGACATGAGTATTAATTAAGAAAATAGATGTTATTTATTCTTATATTACTGTAACGACAGTCTACCCTACTAATCCTGCTAATATTGTAAATGTGAAAGTTTGTAAGGATGTGTGTGTGTTTGTTGCTCTTTCACGCAAAAACTACTGAACCGATTGCAATGAAATTTGGTACGTAGACAGCTGGATAAGTGGAATAACATATAGGCAACTTTTTATCTCTATATTCCTACGGGATACGGACTTACGCGGGTGAAAACGCGTTGCGCAGCTAGTATTATATATATGAAAGTAATATATAATAGTAATATATAATAGCCTGTGTGTCTGCCGTCCGCCTGTCTGTTTATTTTTCATGCCACCATTAAATCGATTTGGATGAAGTTCGATTCAGGGATAGTTTAGACCCGAGAAGGGACATAGGATAGTTTTTATTCTAGAAATCTCACGGTAACGAGAACTATGCGGGAAAAACTGTTAATATATAATATTACCTAGCATAGTATTATGTTATCTGTGGTAATACAATAGCATTATATAATATTATAGATAACTAATATTGAGAATGCGAAAGTTGATAAGGATGTGTGTATGTTTGTTACTCTTTCAAGCAAAAACTACTGAACCTTGGTACTACCTAGATAGCTGGATAACTGGAATAACACACAGGCAACTTTTTATTCCGATATTTCTATGCGATACAGATTTATTTTATAAGCGACATAATAGATAATAAATTCAGAAACCTCTATATTATTTTTAACAAGATTTTGCCAGCGGCTTCGCACGCGTTAAATTCGGAGCAGTTTAATAGGTTTTATTATACCCCCGTGAATCACTAGCTATTAAAAAAAACTCGTCAAAATCCGCTGCATAGTTTTGAAGTGTTAAGCATACATAGGGACATAGAGACAGAAATAGCGACTTTGTTTTATACTATATAGTGATATATATAGTATTAATATGTTTTAACGTAACGTTAAATAATTGAATCTACAGAACAATACAAAAAACACAGCACCAAATGAACCTCGCTTTCATCACGGAAAATAACACAATAGAACAATAAGAAAAATGTGATGTTTGTTAATTGGCTTACGTTAAAAAGTCGATTTCCCAAGCGCTAACCGAACTAATCAAATCGAATAGCGAAGAAAGTTAAATTCAGAACTTTTATGTTTTGCGTTTTATTCCTTGAGAAGGTTATAAATGCAGCCAATGTTTTAATTTGTTTCGTGTAAAATACAGAGTCTAGCTAATGGTTAATCAAAGCAAATGTAATTGTATTTAACAGTTTTTTTAATGTTATTATCAGAACAAAAAACATGGAATTTACAAGTTTAATGTTTTGTAGCAAATAAAGAAAAACCACTGAGGTTTAAAATAATGTGCGTATACAAATAAATTTACAATAGTACGACTCCGGTTATAACTGTCTAATTAAGTAGGTGAGTTAAAACATACCAAAACAATACATTAAAATTTTTATTCATATCCATATATAATTACTATAGTTTGTTTAAGTAGAAATGCTTAAGTTTACGGTTTAAATTAAGTTTAAATTATGTAATATTTTGATTTAAGTAATATTTTTTCTTAAATTAATGTCCAATCAATTTAAAATATCTGTTAAGTAAGTATTGCGAAGTTATTGGTTAATAACGTGACAAAGGATTCAGTAATCATACTATATGACATTGAAAGTTTGTTTGTTTGCATGTATGTCTGTTAATCACACTGAAAGTACAGAACGGATTTTGATGAAATTTGTTATTCATAGGGTATGAGCTAACTTGGGTATAGGGTACTTTTTATCACGATTAAATGTTCGCGTGGGATAAACCAGGAATCTTGATATCCGGGTGTAGCCGAGACAGGCGTCTAGTATACCAATAAGATATTGAATGTATAAGAACCAGCCATTGAATAGTATATAACAAGGATGTGGTATAAAACTACAAAAAATTATTGATTTAAAATTAGATTTTTATAACCCTATCGCGTTGATGAAATTTTTATTGCGCTCTGTTATTTTATTATTTTATTATTACCTGTACATCGCACATATCACTATATCATATTGTTGTTGTTCTTTTTATCACCATCATCATCATCAGCCCAAACGTCATGTTCCCATTGTAGAGACAGGGGCCTGCTAGGGGGTTCAGGCGAATTCTACCCTCTGACCTACCACAGCTCTTGTTCAATGATTTTTTGCGAAAATCAGCTGAACTTAGACCATATAAGTAAATTTTTATCTTTTATATAAAATTCCCCTGTCACGATATTAGTTACCGAACACCTCCGTAACGGCTGGACGCTTACGAAATTAATATAGCAAAATATAGCAATTCTGTATATATTTTCTCTGACTCCTTCTATAAGCTTCGGAAAGCATTAATACCATCTTATCTCTAATTATTATTTTACACATAATTTTTTTTTTTTTTTTATGTCATAGCGGGCAGCTGAGCTGGTGGTTCGCCTGATGGTAAGCGATCACCACCGCCCATGAACATTCGCAAAGGTAGTACCTCTGGGAATGCGCTGCCCGCTTTTATGGGGTAAGGGAAAAGGAAAGGATTAACGACTGGAAAGAAGGTATGGACTAGGACGGGTGAGGAAAAGGAAACGGGCCTCCGGCTCCCCCACTCACCGTTCGAAACACAGTGGCATGCCACTATTTCACGCCGGTTTTCTGTGGGGGTGTGGTAATTCCCCGGTGCGAGCTGGCCCAATTCGTGCCGAAGCGTGCTCGACTCCCACAATAAAAAATACTTGCAAATATACTAAATATATAAATATACTTGCTGTTAATCACAGTGTTCAATGTTAATATGAATAAATTCTTACTTATTTGTAATTTATAGATATTGCCTTAGTTATACTTGTTTGTTTTTTGTTGAATGTTGTGTTTATCCTTAATTGTTGTGCATATAATGTATTACTAAACTTTTTTTTGTATTGAGAGGAAATGTTTATGCTGCAACAGCTGATGAACCTAAATAAAAAAAGGTGTGCGATTCACACATGATAGAAGTGAAACTTCAATAAATCGTCAAAAGAATGAATAAAATAGTATGTATATTTCTGTCTCATTCTTTGCCGGCTTCATTCTACACATTTTTGTATTTCTGTCTCTTACCTGTCGTTTTTCCGTTGCATCAGGTTTGAAATCACAACGATTCTAAAGAAGTTTCACTTCAATAAATAAATGTTATGTGCATATTGGGTATGTCTGAGAATCGGACAACATCTATTTCCATACCCCTAAATGATAAGAGTTAGGCAGAACAGCGTTTGCCGGGTCACCTAGTAACTTATAAAATCTCGTGTTACAAATGTGATTTGACAGTGCAGATGTAGATTAAATTATAATAAACTAGCTGCAATCCGCGGCGTCACTCGTACCACGCGGTTAAAAAGTATCTCGTGTCCTGATCCAGACTACAATCTGTACCAAATTTCATAGATACAATAAGCTGTTTTCGCGTGAAAGAGTAACAAACATCCATACCTACAAACTTTCGCGATTATAATATTAGCAGGATTATGCGGCTATAAAAAAGCCCACATAATATATTCAGCCAAATTAAGATATCATTTAGGTTTTAATTTAGGGCTCACATTAGAACTGTTAGCTTCTAGACCAATTTTAGTAGCTAAATGCTACAGCGCTAATTGCAATTAGCCAGTTGTTAACAGACTGTTTCTAGGTTTTATTACCGTCTAATTGTTTTCAGTATTTACTAGCTATGCCCCGCAGTTTCACCTAAGTAAGACATGGTGATATATAACCTATAGCCTACCTCAATCAATAGAGTGCTTAACACAAACATAATTTTTCAATTCAGACCAGCAGTTCCTGAGATTAGCGCGTTCAACCAAGCGGTGGTTTTGTACGGACGACGGTAGACGGTAACTGTCCGGAAATGCAGGTTTTCATCTCTATGAAAGTGAATCTAGAAATTTGTTATCTATCTGTGTTGTATTATTAAAAAAAAAACGAACATTTGTTCATTTTTTCTTTAAGGATTCTTAAAAAAAAGCAAGAAAGAAGTAAATAATATGTATAAAAAACAGTGTAATAATACTTCAGTATGTGGATGAAGCCTTGTGCGAAATATTAATTATTTAATTGACTCATCGAAAATATTCTAAGTTTTAGTTATTATTATTAAATATTATTCATTTTTTTATTTTCGTGTAATTTTCTGTCTTGATTTATTTTGATAAATTCTTAGTGCTAATAAAAAAAACTAGCGGTTCGCCCCGGATTCGCCCACGTTACATATATAGACTATGTCACTCAGTGAATTCGCAGCTTTCCACTGATGAAAGAAAACGTACAAACAAATATTTTCTAGTTATAATATTAGCATAGATAAATTCACTCTGCATTTCAATAGAATAAAAGATAAAATTTCAATCTGAAGATAGCTAAAATCTAGACAGAAATAAGATACAACGTGTCTAGTACATTGTATTATATTCAGAATATCTTCAATAGCGATTTTCAAAAAAAAAAATAGTTAAAATGAATTCTAATATATTGCATAAATTAAGTTTACATACACAAGAAAATTGCTGTAAAAGAAACTCATATCACGTTTATCCTTTTCGATAAATTTATACATACTTACGAACGTTTCATATACGATTACATATCAGATACCCGAGAACTTATCTTCTTCATTAATTTTCAAACAAATATAATCTTTACCGCACCGGGAATAACGGTCAAAAATGCGTGTCCAGTTTTGACAGATGGTGCACTTGGCTCGAATACAACAGACGAAGAATAATGCGATACAAAACACGGCCGACTACCGGGCATTACGCCTAATTCATTAATTTTACACGCGCCTGTTGCGCAAAATTCGACTCTATGCTTGAACGATTAGGTTTAATTTTGATTAGGCTTGTGGATTAACAAAATTTGCGCAAAATTATAGTTGTGTGCGTAGGGTTGTCATAGAAACTGTAACAGCGTGCGCGCGCATCGTCTACGCACACCCTCAGAACCCCCCTTGCAGTGTAAGCGAGACGGCTTGTGTACACTCGGGCAGAAAACCCTTTAAGGTCCTTATAAATTCTTTTTTTTCTCGAAGATAGGCATTTTATAATTAAATGTGCACTTTATTAAAGTGAAAAACAAGATAAAAACAAATCTCTTCAAAATTATTTTGGAAATTTTTTAAAACAAATAACTTTCAATTGCAACTCATACAATTAAACCGCACTCCACATTTAGTTAACATTTATTACAATGTTAAAATCGATAATATTACCGAATTTACAAAATAAGTATTATTAGCAGCAAAAGGTATAAGAACCAATACATATGTTTCCGTATAAACTAAGAATTAATGAATGCTCAAAATTGTATATTAGTTAAAACTAGTTCAGTTAAGTTGAAACCGTTGAACATCTCTTGTTCTATTTATCTTTCTATATATTCTCAACGAAACGCTATTTTACACGAATATTTTTTTAGTTACGCAATGTTTAATATAGAACAAGATAAAACCTCAATATCGAATTAACCGTATAATGTAATATGAAAGTCCATAGTTCATAGCCAAATTGATTCAACGTCTTCAGTTTTAATAAAAGGATTCCCTCCAAATGTTGAACTTTGACTTATCTAATTATTACACCGACCATTACATTATACATCACTTTTATCATTAAAGTTCATGAATCACACCCAAATCCTTTTTTACCAACATCAAAAATGTTACATTTCCACTTCCCTATCCCACTGTACGTCGTTGCGCTCACAGCGAAACAAATGCATGAATACGATACTTACCTGTGTGTGGGTGTTTTATACCACAGATTCTGCGCGATGGATGCCAGTATTCTCGCAACCATGGACAAAGAGGCACTGAAAAAGCAGATCGAAAATATGAAGTACCAGGCCTCCATGGAACGCTGGCCGCTATCGAAAAGCATTGCTGCGTGAGTAGAAAAAAAATAGCATTCCTTTTTTGAAAATTGAATTGTGCGGTGACGTAATGTGATGTGCCATATTGGGCCATTCGGCCGGGAGTGGTTGGTGCGTGCAGTCGACAATAGTGCTTGTTCCAACCGCATTTGGTTTAATTTCGTGTTTGTATGTGCTGCTCCGATTTTTACGGGTTCACGGGACGTTTTTTACCATCGTAAGGACGTCTCTTTTGTGTTTTTAATGTGTTTGTTTTACAATAATTTGTTAATTTATTCCTTTAAAATGCTAATCTGTGTCTAGGCTGTAACGAATACAATGATTTCAGTCATGAATTTTAATTAATTCATTCACTCCATATGCCTATTGTTATGTTGTACCTAGTATAAAATAAATTACCATAAAAAACCAGTTAGATACGATTAACATCTGTGTATTAATTAATGTGTGTTATAAGTAGTTATTTTATAGAATTCGAGAGCTTTTACGATTCAAGTCGTGGAAGGCAGGAACACTCCAAACGGGCTTTTGAAGCTTCCTCTAATTAAATTCTATACAAGGTGACTGACCTAGCAGCACTTGTGGTTTCATCTGGTTTTACCTCACTAAGTTTATAGCTCAATTAGCTAACATATTCTATACAAAGTTCAATTTTTGTACCATGAAACAACCAAGTACCTACGTTTATATGTTAATTAATATATGCATCATACCATCTCTCCAGTTTAATTAAGAATGAGATTTATTTAATTTTTCTATAATGTAAACATAATACATTTTTATGTGAACTGCGAATGTACGGAATGTATTAAAATTAAATGTTATTACAAGATTTAGACCATGTTGGTTTAATTAAATATTACAAGAGCAAATGAGAAAAAGATATTGAGTCAAAAATAAATTCATCATTCTAAAACTACAAACCGTGTTTGTGACATAGAGTTCCACTCAGAACTAGGATAATTTAATAAAAAAATATACATAGTTTATGTCTGTAAGTAGCGTAACTTTCAAATGGTTGAAGAATTTTTAAATTTAATAAAGTAGTTTTTGAACATCTCAACCGTCTCAACATAACTCAGTAAGTCTCTCAAACTCAACGGTCTTCAAATTGTTAGAATGAGACCGCTCTGAAGTCACCAGCTTTCAGATAAAATAAGAATCATCCAGTCTATAGTTCTGATATAACATACAAAAATAACATCGACTCGAGAACCTCTTTTTTTGAGGTCGGTTGAATATATGTACAAAAATTGGACACAAATTTCCTGTGTTTTGGTACATATCTAGACTAGCTCTGCGCGCAGTTCCACTTGCGGGGATTCCATGTCCATAGTAGCATGCCACTGTGTTTCATACAATCAGTACAGAAGCCAGAGATCCGTTTCCTCTTCCTCACCTTTCCTAGTTCATTCCTTCTTTCCAGTAGTCAATCATTTCCTTATCCCATTGCCCTTAAAAGCGGGCAGCGCATTCACAGAGGCACTTCTGCGAATGCTCATGAGAGGTGGTGATCGCTTACTATCAGGCGAACCACCATCTCCGTTGATGCTATGGCAAAAAAAATCCTCCAGTGGGGCCTCACACGGAACCCCACGATTGCTGCTCGCAACCCTCAAGATGTCATTTGCCCCAGGCCCATCGCATACATAGTCTGTCCTCCTCGTTTCACCCCCTATTTTAATGTCTTCAAGTTTTGTTTTTCTTATAGGCGCATCTGGAAAATTCCATCTATGTGAATTGAACTAAATCCAAATCGGATTAACGTTTCGATAAAATGGCATACAAACTATTAATATTACATTCAAAATCAAACTCAAAACATCTACTCATTCAACTAGACTTCCTTCAATCCTTGAATCGTCAAAGCAGATTATAATTTAACATTTACCACCGGTTCCGAAAGCAGCTTCTATAGAGGCAAGAAACTCTGTAGTTGCTAATATATCAAAATAATGATACCAAAAACCTGTCCTGTGGTTCTCAAGCGACAACATTAATACTATATTAGACTCTTTGAATTGCAATGAAAATTTATGATAGAAACTATATGTTGTTGCAAGGAACTATACGAATGTATGAAGCAATAATTCAGAAGTAGATACATTATCCGCTATAAACAAACAAATTTGACCTATTTTTACATTTCTATGAATAATCCTATCGCAATACAATAAATAAATATCTCAGTTATGTTATGTATATTTTACCTTGGGAGTCTAGCATTCTTCGGCACGAATATTGGCCAATTCGCCCCGGGAAAGTACCACATCCCCACAGAAGACCGGCGTGAAGTAGTAGCTTGTTACTTCGTTCGGTGAGTGGGGAGCCGGAGGCCCATATCCTTTTCCTTACCCTTCCCAGTCCGTTCCTTTGCACCTTTAGTTAGTCCTTTCATAATACCTTACCAATCCAAAATTGGCAATCCGTAGAGACTTAAGGTCTGTCTTACGCCTCTCCAAATGTTCATGGGCGGCTGTAGCGCTTACGATCAGCGGCTCACCAAATTTTTTACCGACTCTTACATAAAAAATGTGCCCATGACTTATTTTTACGAACAAAGACAACTTATTAACATGGATATTCCTATTATCTTTGTGTGTCAGATTTATTGCTATCAACTTGTTATCTATATCCCTAAAAGATATTCTTTCAGGAAATATTAACTAGGGTTAACATTTAATCAAATTCTACATTAGTTTTAAAACGTGTTTATTGAATGCTTGTAATCTTTATAAATAAAAGTGACTCGGTAAATGTGTTGCTAAGCGTAAAACTCGATAACGGCTCAACAAATTCGGCTATTTTTTCACGATTTGTTTAGGCACTTGAAAGCGATATGGAGAGAAAAAACATACTACGGGCGAAAGCGGGGGTGGCCAATAGTACCAAATAACCAATAGTAGTTACTATGTTTCGTACGGTGAGTGGGGGAGCCGGAGGCCTGTTTCCTTTTCCTCACCCGTCTTAGTCCATTCCTTATTTCCAGTCGTTAATCCTTTCCTTTTCCTTTACCCCATAAAAGCGGGCAGCGCATTTACAGAGGTACTACCTTTGCGAATGTTTATGGGCGGTGGTGATCGCTTACCATCAGGCGAACCACCAGCTCAGCTGCCCGCTATGACATAAAAAAAAAAAAAAAAAAAAAAAAAAAAAAAAAAAAAAAAAAAAAAAAAACTATGAATGAATAAGTATTGGAGTTTGAGTAAAAAAACTTGTAGTAAATAGTTCCTGAGATTAATGCGTTCAAACAATCAAACTCTTCAGCTTTATAATATTAGTATAGATAATAATAATACAATCAATCTTAAAATAGTAAAATTACACAAAATAACCAAAAATAGACTAGAAATAGGCATATATTTATTTAGCTAAAAAAGCGGCCTTATTTGTACTAAGATCTCTACCACGCAACTTATGAGTATGATTTTTAATAACAAAATTGAAAAGGTTAAATAAATAGTGCAGCAATGCAATAACAATATAAATATATAATCACACTATACTTGCTTATATTAAAAACAATGTAATTGATAAATAGATAAAAAAGAACGTTTTAAATTCGAACCCGTTCCTCAGATTAGAGCGTTCAAACAAACAAAGAAAGAAACACACTCTTCAGCTCTATACTGTATATAAAAAGAAAGTTTTTTTATAGTTACTAACGTAAATAACATAACACATTAATTGTTTTGTAATAAAAACACGAAACAGTTTTGTTAACATAATATGAGTTGTTATCGAAACGGAACATTTTCCTGTTGAGGCAATAAATGTACTAATTATTAATATTGTTCATAACAATGACATCTAATCCTACTAATATTATAAATGCGAAAGTTTGTGAGGATGTGTGTCTGTTTGTTACTCTTTTACGCAAAAACTACTGAACCGATTGCAATGGAATTTGGTACGTAGGCAGCTGGACATCTGGAATAACATATAGGCAACTTTTTATCCCGATATTCCTACGGGATACGGACTTACGCGGGAGATACCGCGGGGCGCAGCTAGTAAATAATTACATCAGCTGCTCTTCTAGCTAAGCTTAATATTTGCTAGATCGTTTCGAAACTTATCTGTGTGTAACTTTATTATTGTACTTTTTCCCGGATAAAAAATAGTTAAGATGTTATGGTATAAGATTATACCAAGTTTTATCGTAATCGGTTCAGTAGAAATTGCATTATGCGTGAAGAAGCAGACAGAGTTTTTATTATATTTTAAGGTTCGGTATCGATCTAGCAATATTGTTTGTACAGAATTTACAGGTCTAAAGATTTATTATACATATATAGATAGATAGCGCATACCCACTCGCGACTTTGCAAAACAAAACCCGCAGGGACAACCCGCATAGGTCCTGCCCCCGTGGCATACCAGGATACAAATATCTTAACGCTTTCTCAGGACTTAGACTGTCACTACAAAATTTCATTCAAATTAATTCAGTCGTCATACAATACTTTAACAGACCTAATTTTATATAAGGCTATAATAAATTATTAGTTATATTAAATTGATTTAATAACACTAAAACAAGCACTCTAAAAATGGTTTTAATTTTAATTTCTATAGATATTTTGCCTCATAGCTTTAATTCTTTAACTTTCTAGCAATTTAAAAAGATTTGATTATAAATTTACACAGAACAAAATCATAAATCAATTCTGCTTATTTGTTACATATTATTTTTTTTTTTACATCATAGGGAAGCGCTTGACTACCATCTCACCTGCTGGTAAGCGTATATGTAGTCTAAGATGGAGCGCGCTTCCCTAGGAGGTACCTGTTCACTCTACCATTGAAGAACCCCAGATTATACCCGTCAGGGATCATTGACTCGGGAACCATGTTCCATTCCCTTGCGGTTCGAATAAAGAAAAAAAATTTTTAATGCTTCATACGAATTTAAAACGCGATTTATTCATTATATTATTAACCCGGCGTTTCGAACACTTTACAGCGAGCGTGGTCACGGGGAGACTGTAAAGTGTTCGAAACGTCGGGTTAGTAATAAATTGAATAAATCGCGTTTAAAATCCGTTAAAAAGTTTTTAATTTCTAAATGTATAATACTCGCGTAAAATCAAACACAAGAAAATACTACTTCATACGAAGTTTTTAATTAGACTATATGGAGATACTAAGCTACTCAAAAAGCATTGAAAACTTTTTAGATAACAGCAAATGAAAACTCCCCACTCGAGTTATAGTGTACCTACATTGAATTATGTTGTTAACAGAAACGTAATACGCGTAGACGAAGCTATCGATTTTATATTTTTATCGTTTCAGTCCATGTGACTTATCACACAATAGGCTAATGGGTATAACAGCTTTTAAAATAGTCTTTGCAGGGCTGGAGTTTGCGTGATATAGTTTCATAAACAATATTTGTTTTTTATTTGAATTACGAGAGTCCTTAGAAAGGTGATTAAAAATGTGAAACGCGAACCTATTAATAAGACTGTCGCTGTCTTTCTCTCAGTCTCTCTATCTGTTTGTCTGTCTGCCTGACTGTCTGTTTGTCTCTGGCCCTGTTTTTCTGTCTATCTGTCAGTCCGATATTAGGCGAATGAAATTTTCTAAGATGATGATATTAGATAAAAAATCGAGGTAAAGCAACGGATAGTGTTGTCATAATTTAGATGGGTGGTCAATTTTTTTGCTGTAGTTTAGCTTGTTTGTGCGGAACCCTAAGTAGTGCGGTCCGCCTCGCACTTGACTGATTTATCGTAATACACGTGCATATCATTCTATTGTTTGTTCGTCGTGAAACGGATTTATAACAATTCTTAAATTTGTTATATTTGGTACAGCCGTTAGCGTGTTGTTTTCATCACTGTCATTCTTTTCTATTTAAAAACTGGTGCCCCATTGCCAAAAAATATTTTCCCCCATTTCAACTTCATTTAGTTCTGACATTGTGAAGGAGTATATTTTTTATATTAATTATTATGTAACCAGGCTTCGATGTTTTATTACAAGATTCGCGTTTTAAAATCGGCGTTGGAGACATCTGATGGTCCAACTATTCCTTTGTCTGCTTCGCTATTAAATAAAATAAAAAAAGCTCTTCAGTGTGGTGACTACCACTATATTATATTTACAATTATAATAAAAGCATTCATCTAATTAAAATCCACTAGTTTACATAATTTTGTCCGGAATATCACCTGTCATTATATGAAGGTCTTTTGTACAATTTATATGTACCTAAGTGGGTATAACTCAATTCTAATTGCAACCTAAGGCGCTAATTTGTGGCTAAATCAGTCTAAGGTCTATCGATCGGTACTCGCTTAGTGGTAACCTTAGTACGAACTATGTGTTTTCCCTGTAACGACATTTCACTGAATCGCGCATGTATGTATGCAAAAATTTTCAGAGGCCCGTTTCCTTTTGTTCACCCATCCCAGTTTATTATTTTATTCCCGCCATCAATCCCTTCACACACCTACTTCTGCGTATGTTCATCATCATTATGTACATGGTGGTGATCGCTCACCACCAGGTGAACCTCCACCTAAGTTTAGTTGAACGCTATGGCAAAAAAATTGTCAATACTTTCTTCATCACTTTTAAATTAAATTTTTTAATTAAAAGCGGTCAATGCATTTGTTGAGGCCGTTCTTCTGCTAATAATGTTTATGGATAGAAGTGATCACTTACTATCAGTCGAACCACAAATCCATTTGCCCGCTCTTACATATAACAAAGATCTATGCCTTTAGTCAGGCAGAATGGCATTTTCTATCTTTACAAACAGCCAGGTCAATGAATATTATTTCTTTATGTGGCTGGATTAACTCCGAGATGGTCACGAAAACGATGAAGACGTAGAAGGATCCACTTAATTCCAGAGTCATGCTACAATGATTCCAACATCCATGTCTTAAGCCATCCCAAGAGGAGACAACTGCTTTTAGTAACCACAATATGGTTCATTTATAAATTAGAAATATTTAATTGGAATTAAATATTTAAAGCACATTTATACATTATTCTATGGCTTGTATAAAACGAAATTTATACTAACATCAACATCGCATTCTTAGCTCACTGAACAAAATGATATCTTACTTCTAGGCCACTTTATATAAATTGTGTTAGCTCACATTACAGCCAAAACCTACAAGCATTTAAGTACCACAAGCGACCTAAATGTTCCCAACGAATAAAACTTCCCTTGCTACCACATCTTGTGTTTTTCCAAGTTCATACTAAAACCACAACACGGTTGCTATTCCTTACGAGACGCAATCTAAAAACGGTAAGATATATCATGCTAGTAATTTTATTAAGAGCTCCAGCCTTTTCCAGAGTAGTCATGAATAATTCAGTCCCACAATGGTCCCAAGACAAACAGGGGTATTATATAAATCCAATACATTTTGCGATTTTTTTCTACTTGTGCATTTGTTTGGGACAAATGAGGCTATTAAGTTTAGTTGTCTTCAGAGATGTCGAGTCTTCCTCTTCTTTAAAACTATGCTAGAAAATGCTGGTATCTAGTGTCGTAATTAGTTTTAAAAATTTGTTCTGAGATTTAAAGCAATTTATATGAATATGATACCATTTAGGAATATATATATATATATATATTTTAAAAATATGGAAAGTATGAGTAGTCACCTGATAGCTGGATTTAATAGTTAGGGTAGCAAAATACCAGCTAATTATAAACATTTAGGTAAGTGCCATGTTTATTTAAACAGAAGTAAATATTATATATTAATTTATCATCTTTCGAGATATTTCAGTCTTCGAAGCTAATATTTTTAAGCCAATCAAGGCTTGCTTTATAGAAACTATGTACAATTGTATGAAGCTATAATTTTATATAGTTTTAGTTCAAATAGGAATATAATCAAATAATTATTAAGAATTTGTAAGGTACCAGAATTATTTTATATTGGCTCTCTTCTTCGGTTTTATATCACAAATACACCTTAAAGACCACTAGGCTATTCTACCATTCGTCATCAGCCCATACAAGTTCCCACTGCTGGGACACAGTCATCCATGGCGAATTTTTTTCCTGGACGTGCCGGTTTTCTCACGATGTTCACTGTTTTGTGCAGTGGTGATGTTATCAGCATGCGCAGATAGATTGAAAATTCAATTTATTTCTTGCACGCTTGCTTGGTCTCGAGACCCCGATATATCGATTTTAAGTCCGAGGGTCCTCACCCCTTAGCCACAAGTGTTTTATACCATTAATATGGGTTAAATTTTGTTTTGCTCTCTCTATGTAAGCTAAAGACATAATATACTCGTATGATATATGGCAGTATAACTGGGCTGGCAGCTAATTGCCTTAAAACATATCATATTGCAAACCCATATAAGAGCCTTTGACAATCCAATTTCTATATGAAGTAGGTATTTAGCGAATTTATGTTTATTTACATTGCCATCCACGTTTATCCAGTAATTATTAGGATTAAAATAATAGTAAAAATGTAATAGAACATAAAACTATTGGCTTTTTTTATGTCATAGTGGGCAAATGGGTTAGTGGTTCGCCTGATGGAAAGCGATCACCACTGCCAATGAAAATTCGAAGAGGTAGTATATTTGCGAATGCGCTGCCCGTTTTATAGGAATCCCCTATATTCCCTATATATAAGGAAAAGATTGACAACGGGAGTAATGAAATGGACAAGGAAGGGTGAGGAAAAGGAAACGGGCTACAGGAATTACTTTTTGCTTTCTACATGGGTTTTCTCCATAATGGCGGTATTTCGGAGGCGGAGGAGTTTCTCCATAACTTTTGAGGAAATATCAGTGTACTCGATGCTCGATACATAACTTTAGTTTTTCCACGTTTGCCGACCTACCTCTTCAAACGAGCATGTTTACGCATATCACATTTGCATTAGATTTTACTAAATCCATATGTACATGTACTGTAACTCAAACATTTATTTATTTAATTAGACTTGTCATAAAAGCACTTTTGAATCGTCATACCATAGTTGTAACATTTATGGTTCGGAAAGCAGTTTCTACAGAGAAGAGCCGGCAAGAAACTGTGTAGCTGCTTTTTTCAAATCAATTTTATAGTTTATTTTTACTTTCCCACGGCACTGAGATTCAAGAGAACATGTTTAAACGCGTATAAATACGGAACAAAAATAAATTTATATAATTGAATGTACTAGATATGTCTGTAGCTCTTAATAGCTCAAATACGATCCAGTCGTAGTATAGGATTTCATTTAATTGTTCCATTATGTCTGGCGTCTTCCACAATACCCGTTGATGATACTGTATCCATTACTGCTTGGAGGACAATAACAATAATATTAGAAATATAGAATGCACGAAACATTTCTTTGATACGACAAAACAGAAGCATTTTTAACAAAACATTGCAAAAATATTAACTGCATTGTCAGAACTAAACCAAATGTGATGAGATCACACGGGATCATCAAATTCAGCCAGTCGAAGTTCTGTCGCTTTGATAACCTTCTTATTTGAAGTCGTTTGAAAATAAATACAAGTAATATACATAATACATAAAGAAATACAATTGAAAACGTGGAAAGCGCGATCAAACAAACTCTTTAAATTTATAATAATAGTATACACGTGAAATGAAATTAAAATATCGAGGTGTAATCACTACATAGTATAAAACAAAATCGCTTCCTCTGTCAGTCCCTATGTCCCTATGTATGCTTAAATATTTACAACTGCGCAACGGATTGATGGGGTTTATATTAATAGGTAGAGTGATTCCAGAGGATGGTTTATGTGTATAATAACATCTATTAGACCACACCGATCTGTGCGAAGCCGCGCGCAAAAGCTAGGTTACATAAATACTTTATTTTGTTGTTAAATATTTTTCAAAATATGGAAACAGTTTATGAATCTTTCACATTAATAATACGTAACATTTTCAAATTAAAATGGATAACATAATCGGAAGCGCATAAATTTTAATCTGCAAATATTGCGATAGAAAGACAAACAAAACGATATGGAATATTAATCACTCAAATGACGCGAGAATTGATTGTATGTACGTAACATAAATTCGGATGTTAAATGTTTTGATAAATTATACGTTATCTAATAAAATATAGATAAGCGTAATAAATGAAAATGTTTAGTGACGTATTGTAAGTTTTTTTTTATTTATTTTATTTAAGACGTCGTTGACAACTGAGCTTGTGTTTCGACTGATGCTAATTGGTCACCACCACCCATGAATATTCGCAGAGCTACCTAGAGCCTCTGAGAAAGTGCTTCCCACTCTTGAAGGGCTAAGAGATAAGGATAGGAATGACAATGTATTTGAGGGAAATGTCTGCTTGTAATGTATTAAAATTTGGGCAAAAAACTTCATGTTATGTATTATATTATGTTATGTATATGTCACATATTGTTTAAACAAAGAAAAGCGATTTGAGAGAAACACGTGTAAATCATGATTATGAAAAATTCCTGTATACAGATTAATATCTAGTACGGGACCAACGTTTTGTTTGTATGTGTGCATATGGTTGAGAAATAAACTTATTTTATTATTTATTTCCAAAAAAACATGGTCATTTAACCAATTACATTACTATTATTTTAAAAACTTTTTGTAAGTAAGTACAAATACAAGTTTTATAAGTACAAATACAAACACGTGATCATAAACTTACTACTTTCAAGCTAATCAAAAAGATCATAATGAAATCGTAGTCTTCAATAATCAATAGATGCATTTTCATAAACAGTACGAAAACTAAACATTCCTGAAAGTTAAAACGGACCGTACCACGGGCTATAACTCATCCTTCTCCTAATTGAAACATATGAATATAAGAATATCATAACATTGTGTAAGAGTGTGTTTGATTTTAAGCGAGTATTGTACATTTAGAAATTAAATTTTTTTTAACGGATTTTAAACGCGATTTATTCATTATCACCCCGTGACCACGCTCGCTGTAAAGTGTTCGAAACGTCGGGTTCATAATATAATGAATAAATCGCGTTTAAAATCCGTTAAAAAGTTTTTAATTTCTAATTGTGTAAAAGTGTTTACTGGAGCAGCTCAAACGATCTATCAGAACTACATAAGATAATAAAAGCTTTAGTAGTGGGCTTAATTTGACTGGATATTATGAAATTTATTATTCTAGTTTAGTTTATTGATATACATGTAATAAAAAAGGTGATCTAATTTTTAATTAATAAGTATTTTCATATTTCAACACGCTCATATTAGTTGTATGTATATATGTTTCGATTCGATTCGATCTTTTTTTCGATTTTGACCTATTTTAATAGGATAGATTTTTAAAGTTTAAGTTATAATTTAAAGTTTGTACAATCAAGGCTTGGCGACAATACAATAATTTCATCTTATTATCATGATTAGGATCGCCGGGATTAATTTCTTTGTGTTTATTTTGTTAAAGAGCGAGTGAGACAATTAAGTTTATTCTATTATTAAAGCGTATTTTTTATTTTTTAAGCTAAATTTATTATTTATGTAAAAACAGGCAACAGAATTTGTGGTTTATCTGATGGTAAGTGATCACCACCGCCCATGATAATTTGCATATGCTTTTATGGGGTAAGGGGTAAGGAAAGGGTTGAAGACGGGAAAGGATAAATGGACTGGGAAGAGTGAGGAAAAGAAAATAGACCTGCGGCTCCCCTCTCACCGTATGAAACACGTACCACCACACAATATTATTCTTACTAGCACGAGCACGTCATTAAAATACAATCTAATACATTAAATTTCTAAAGACCTCATTGATAAATTCAACGAAATCAAATTATAAAGTACACATTACGTTACCGAAATTAAACCACCCCAATACATTTTCGTGTAATACCAGTGAAGCTGAAATAATGCTGGGAATGAGAATATTTGAACATTAACCCACACGTTTCATTTGTTGCAGGATGCGGGAGTACGTAGAGGAAAATGAAAAGAACGATCCTCTCATACACGCCCCGGACAAGAAAAACAACCCTTGGGCTGAGAAAGGAAAATGTATCATCATGTAAAAATCCATAAAAGCAAATATAAGTAAAAACAAATAAATTCTAAATCATACTGTTTGGCACCTATTCGAACAACGCGTCTGGTAATATAAAATTGTCATCGAAAAGTGACACTTGTAGCATCTAATCCGCAAGAACTCCGAATAAAACGCGATATATAAATCAATTTATATAAACCAGCATGAAGAAATATAAATGATATCCAATCTATGAAACTGCCAGACAATATACGGTTAAATAGAAACGTAGTGGATGAGTCCAACGGTCAACGTAGAATACCTAAGATAAGCATCATCTGATCATTATGTTCACCAGTATAATCTAGTCCTTATTCTATAATGTAAAGAATGTACATTTTGACTGTGCGCGACGCAAGAATGTACTTATGAGTGTTTTTAAACGGATTAAAATGATTGTAAATACGTTAAATTTTGTATTTCTAGAGATAGAAAGTTTGGTAAAGCCGAATAGAAGGGAACGATCAACGTTGGATGCGTAAATTGTAAATTTTATTATAACGTATATTGACAACCAATGTTTTATGTTACGAGATGAGATTTTAATTTAAACAGCGTGGAAGCTTCGAGAACGTACGAATAAACTTTTGTTGAATTGACCTTCCAAGAATCCATTCCTCTTCACGCAAACAGCAACTTCCTCTATGAAATTTGCGTGCAATCGTTATGGATTCTAGTCCGAACTAACTTAGTTGGAACTCGATTGTAAAACTTCGCTCAGTTCGAAACTATTGTATTTTTATCGTCTCCACTAGAAACTTTGCCACCGCAACTAAATAGGAGAGTAAAATTAAATGTGAAGATTCATTGAGCTCATGAATCTTTGTATTTAAAAGACATTGTTTTTTTGAATAATTATTCATTTAATATATATAGGGTATAATCGCACATCACAACTTACCATCTATTTGCCTAATCACGGAATTAAGCAAGCTGTTGAGGAATTTAAAGTAGATATCGGCAATAAATACGAAGTAGAAGAGGTGTTAAATGAGGAAATGTTAAACGTAGTCGAGTTAAATATTAAACTTAAGGTAACTCATAAATAAATGCGACATAATCTTAATCAAATCAGTCTAATTATAAGCCGACTTAGGATAATTTTTTATGAAGACAGGTACATTCCGCAGTGCCATTATCTAGTAAAGCTTCTAATTCTCTTAGCGATCTATCTTCTATGCTCCTATATTTCTATATATATCCTTAATCTTATGGCCGTTCAATTCGACCTAATTTACCATTTCATATGATTTGAAATCAGTTCTATCCCAAACATTAAAATTTAGATGTTAAAAACTACTATCAAATACAATTTTAAATCTAGCACTTGATTAGTATAGAGTTAATTCAAAATTTAAATCGAAATAAATTACCTAAGTCACGCGTTTCACTAAAATGAGCTATCGTAGTTTCCAAAATAAACTTCTTCTAAATTATATCTAAGATAAATCGGATTTGATGCTCTCGTAATTTTTTGATCACTCGTGACTGAATGCACACCAGATATCAAAAAATTTGGAGCAATTATTTCAAGTAGAAGTAATGTAACATTCCATTAAAAGGATTACAATCCTATCTTTAATTAAATAGAGAATGCATAAACTTACGCACTGTAGGTAAATTAGATTAAAGTTAAAATGTAACCTTTAAAACTTATATAATAAAAAATACCTTCCTCCCTACCATATCTAGACATGAACTATGAAAAATCATTCTGGCTGTGAGTAATATCCATTTGTTTAGATGCTTCATCATTAGAGTCAGAATAAATTTTGCTAATACCGACAATAAATATTTAATCATTAATTATTGTTTAGATGTTTGCATCACGAGGAACCCGAGTCAATTCTTTATACGTACGCATTCCGTAGACCATCTTATGTATCTGATTGCATTCTTCTCTTCTCTATGTTTGCATTTCATCTGTCCTTCTAGCTCCATAATGATAAGCTTAGAAGTTTAGAGTTATTCGTAGCTGTAACTATAATTAATATAAGAAATGAATCAAAGTTGTTTGTTAACTTATACGATAAAGGTTGCAATTCAGAGAATTAGCCGTAGACATAATTAAAATGAAATAAAACGCGTTCGTTTAAAATGTATTTCATAAATTTAGGGGATTTCGCGAGAGCGGTGACAAAGTTTCCAATTACGTTATTTATTTTTGTTTCAATCGAGACGTTTTCAAGGCTTCCAGCTTTATTTATGTTGTTAATTTATCTTGAATTGTGTTTAAATCCTGTTTTATTTAGTTAAGTTTGATGATACCAAAGATTCGTCGTGAGTTTTGAGGGGTACTGTCTGTCCCTAATAGCCAAGCGTCATGAGGACGACTTCAATTTCCATTTAACTACTTATAATGAATAACTCAGTCAGTAATTTTAACGGATTATTCAAAAATTTAATAACTAGGTAAGGTGATATTGGAAATGATTTTTTTAGAATCAATAGACTAAGGTATTATATGTTATTAATATTATGTAATCAGTAATCACTGAAATATAATAAAAACTGCATCGTTTTGTTTTATTTCAACCTGGTGTTCTATAAGTCTGAATTTTCTACGAAAAGGAACAAAGGATCATTGGTAACAATCGATAATAATAATAATGCTTGATATGTACGGAAATTGGATAGCCATTCAACTCAGAACAATACAATCGTGCGAAACAAACCTGTTTACGCTGTTTAATTGAAACGCTTTAAGTGGATACTTGCGATAGGATTCAATCCTTTAATTGAATGAGTATTCAAATTTACAAATAAACGATTTAAGCATTGCTTAATCTAGCATTTCTTGAGTTTATATCAATACTAGCTGCGCCCCGCGGTTTCACCCACGTAAGTCCGTATCCCGTTGGAATATCGGGATAAAAAGTTGCCTATATGTTATTCCAGTTGTCCAGCTGTGTACGTACCAAATTTCATTGCAATCGGTTCAGTGGATTTTGCGTGAAAGAGCAACAAACACACACATCCTTTCGCAACAAACTTTCGCATTTATAATATTAGTAGGATATAAGCATATACTTTCATACCTGTCATAGGTAGAAATGATTTCCTAACAAACTTAATGGATATCCGTATCTGATAAATACATTGAAATAACAATGATACACGATAGGTAACCAGAAATGCATAGAAATACAATGTCTACGTGTACATATAGAAGTTGCAAGTATCTTACAGTGAGGGTGCGGTGAGGACGTGACTCAACTCGCGCAGATGGAAACTCAATTTCCATAATATACGACTTAATGTGAAGTCACGATCAGGTATTGTTCCAAGGAACAAACTCAATCATTCAGACATTGTGACAATGTTTGATGCAAGACTTCGACAGATAATTACCGAGAGGAGTTCAGTTTTTATATGGTTCTTAAGAAATTTCTTTGTTGATGAATATGGTTAAACTTGATACAGTGTGTTTGAAGCATAGATTATTATGAGTTTATAAAAATTAAGAAGTTAAAATATGTTGTTATACATTAATTTTCTTTTCGTAAACTACTTTCTACTTTTGAAAGTCTATATTTATAATGAAATAAATTAAGCCAAAATTCAATTTAGGCTTAATTTTGACGAATATGTCTAACTCAATTGAATTGCGCAACTATTGGAATAAGGTAAGATCATCAGTATTTTCAGGGTTAGATCAATTATCAACTGAACGGGAGAATCTTCTTCTCATAGGCATTTGCATTTGAGAAAATGAAAATATTGCCTCACACTACGCCTGAAACTAATGGCGTAACAGAAAAAAGCATATTTTCCCAAAGTGGTGCAATTTTCCTCAATTACGCATACTAATGGAGAATGTGACATATTTTTCATCAGTTCCGTGGTTTCCTTCGAAAAAGGTATTACGACAAAATATTATAAAAAACAAAACATTTTACACACATAGGTATGCTTTCTGAAGATGATAAGTTTACAAAATCGATAAAGCAAAGTTTGAGTTTATTATTGCTACCAAACTTACAAAGAATCGAATATTTTTATAAACAAGCAGGAGCGCAAAATTTCAATGACGTTTTGAATATTAGTAAGAATTGGATGCCATTAGCTATTTTATCAATTTTCAATGTGGTTATACTCCTTCATGGAGATAGCTATCGGAACTCAGCATTCAACAGTATCTTATATGCCGTTATATTAAACCCAGGAGAGATAAACATCCCACTGATCTATACTGATAGGCCGATTGAGTTGGCTATTTTGAGAATAGGGTTGCCAACTTAAAATAATAAAAAGTTAGATTTTATATGGAAATACTAAGAAGGTTATTGTTTATTTTTAATGTGTTTTAAGCTCATGAACCTGCCAAAAATGCGAGTTTGATTTCCGCCTCATAGACGATTTTTTCTTTTGCAAATGTCATTCTACACTTGGGACTGGCGTATACGTACGAATGTGAGCTCACGGAGATATGGTAAATCAATGAAGGTTCAGACCGCTTCATGGCTTTTCTTCATTGCCACAACGCGTGAGTATTTTCATTGGAGCCACAACACGAATTTCTCATTATAGCTCTATAGCTGTGACTACAACGTATTGTGGACTTATTACCTCATCGACTTCAATCTTTGAGCGTAACAAATGTATTAAACATACACTTATATATTATTGTCCTTTTTTACTAATTTCTTACTAACATTATTCTTTTATTTATTAGTTACTAGACACTCGTCTCGGCTCCGCCCGGATATCGAGATTGCTGTTTTATCCCAAGCGAGTTTCTAATCGGGATTAAAAGTATCCTATCACTCAAGTGAGCTGATTTCCTATCTGTATACCAAATTTCATCAAAATCCGTTCAGTAGTTTCAGCGTGATTGACGCACAAGCATCAAACAAACAAGCTTTTACATTCACCTAAGATATTAGTGTGAAGTGTGATAGCGTAAATCTATTACATTACAGTAGTGTAAATAGTAATTATAGTTAATGTAATATCTAATGAATTATCGACAACCCTACTCTAACTTCTTATTGATGGTAACTAAACTATTCGTGGCTGATATAACAAATAATTACAACTTGACTATTTTAGTACTGAAAATATATCAGCATCTGCTATAAAATTTCACATTTCTATGTATGATACTATAGTGCAATAGTGATTTATTTGGTGTGAAACTATCTCAGATCATATTTATTAACCAAGGTAAATGTAGGCACTAGCTGTGACGCGCGGCTTGACCCGCGGATGAACTTGCGGAGTAGGTGTGTATTTCAGTAACTCATGTGTTGTTCTGGAACATAAGATATATCACCAAGTATCATCAAAAATCGATAAGCGGCTTGCGCATGAAAGAGTAACAAACATATATTAGCAGATGCATCCACATTTATTAACTCTCGCATTTATCGAATTAATAGGACATTGGGACAGTTAAGTAGAGTCAGTAAGCAAAATACAGGGGGGATTTTTATTGCCACCTGAAGGGAAGTTCTGTTAATACTTCATAAAAAATGTCTCAATATAATATAATCAAAAAACATTCCATTGTTTTGAAAAGAAAGAAAACTTCAATCGAAGATTTCCAGAAAATCTTCAGGAGGAATTACAAAATTCCAATTTGTATTTGTAGATAATATTTCGAATCGAAAAAACACAAATAATTTTATAAGCAGATCGAACCGAAAGAGTTCTAGTAAACTAAATCTGATTTTAACCTTTACAAATAACATCATGTTTCTTGAGGATTACAGAAAATTCGGAATTAGTATAATATATATCTAAATACATATTGCCCGCGGCACTTGAATCACTCTATCTATTTAAAAAACCCCATTAAAATCCTTTGTGCAAAATTTAAGCATATATAAGATCTAATGACATAGGGATAGACACAAAATGATGAGATTTAATTTGAAATTACCATAGAAATGAGATATTCACCGCGTCACAAAGTAGTATTGTAGGTATCTACAGCACTATTTAGCCTCGCCCTCACAAAAAATCTCACCCGTAACACATAATGTTTAATAATACCCCATTTCGGTGTGTACGACACCCGAATTCAGGGTTCAGGATCTTTTACGAAATCCCCGAAAGCCTATTCATGCAAGTCTACCGTGGAATTGGGTTATGGATCCCATTTTACGAGCCTCCGTTAACCAACAGAAAAGTATTGGAATCCCCTTTATGAGCTTATGAAAATATGGCAAATAGATGGTAAGTACCTTATTTGCGAGATGAATAAAATGCCTGTGTAATTCAAATACTTGTCATCTAAAAATCTGTGGGTTACACCTGACATTTATTTATTTACATATATTATTCACTCGTCGTTTCAGCCATGGGACGTCCACTGCTGGACAAAGGCCTCCCTCAAGGATTTTCACCTAGACCGGTCACTGGCGTTCTGCATCCAGTGGTTCCCCGCCACTCGGACCAGGTCATCTGTCCATCTCGTGAGTGGACGTCCCACGCTTCGTCGGCCAGTACGCATTATTTATTATTATTCACTCGCCTATCCGTAATTATACTCCATATGTATAGACTCATCTTTGCCGAAACAAAAGTATCAGGCGCGATATTTCCTCCATTCTCAATATTTATTTTGGAAAACGGAACTGTCAACTTAGCAATAAATATAAAGCCATAATCCAGCCTCGCCCCGCAGTTTAATTTTGCTTATTATTTGCAAGCAGTAGAGTCCATTATTCCTCGTAGCTAAATGACATATTGCCCGTTTGAATCATTGGCTTGGTTGTACGAGGATTTGGCAACTACCCAAAACGTTGTTCTCAACGCCAATACAACACTTAGAATTGTCGGCAGCTGATAACAAAACTTAGGTATAGGAAACAAAGAATGGGGTAAACCTTTTAATATCTATCTAATATTATAAAGCTGAAGAGTTTGTTTGTATGAACGCACTAATCTCAGGAAATACTGGTCCGATTTGAAAATTTCTTTCAGTGTTAGATAGCCCATTTATTGAGGAACGCTATAAGATATATATGTTCCACAGGCGAAGTCGGGGCGGATCGTTAGTGATAATATAATTATATTGTGTATATATAAATGTGTGTAATATAGATAGAGAATTCTCTATCTATATTACACACATTTTACTCAAATACCACTGAAAGAATTTAACAATGTTAACTTTGTTGGATTTGTTTGCGCTTGGATTAAAATAACATTCAAAAATCTCTCAAAAAACCACATAGTCCGGCCGGTGCAGCTGCTACATTAACTTCAATAGGACGTGAAACGTGTTTATTACATCTGTTCAACGAGAACCCTGTATAATTGATTTTTATTCTATTGAACATTGAACCTAGGCATTCTTCATCATCAAACTTCGATGTAATTACAAACCTTTACTTACCTCTTTCACATTCAGCCCTTGAGCAACCTTAATAAAGCACTTCGAAACTTTACGCAAAGGAATAACCAGCCACCCTGTTCGAAGACTTTCCTCTTTAATTATGCGAAGGCAAAATAGACAATCCTTCAGCTCATTAATTACGCAGTAAGTAGATAAAGTTCATACCCGATAATCTATTATAAAACAAACTTTAATTCTCATTGTAGTTTCAAATTGAATGTCTAATTCGTTCCTGGATAAACTCTGGTTAGACGTGTTTTGTATAAGCTGTAGCGATTATATCACGCTTTTTAGCTTCATATATTATTAGTATGTAATCTTAGGCAATTATGGCACATATATACCTATTTATGTGACCTCTATAAGTCCATAGTACAATTCAAAATTTGTACAGTTATCAAATCTAGGATCCTGATTAGGAGCGCTACGATTAAAAAAGCGAGTGAGAGATTCTAGTTGATACTAACATTAATGCTTGCTAGTTTTTTTATTTTTCGTTATTATCAAATATAAATACGATAAGCATATTAGTAGAATAAGCAGACTTATTGTTCTCCAATTAAATTTAAACAAAAACCATAACACCATGTAATCATTAGTACCTTCGACAAAATTATATTTGCAGATGCAAAAAATTTATCTTTCTCAAGGGAAATGTGACTTCAAGAGACGTATGCCGTTGGCGGGTTTGGGCGGATTTTTTATTTATAATAAAGCGCTTTAAATCAAATAAAATGTGTTTTGAATGTATTTAAACATTCAAAACACTCTTTAAGTTTCGATACCGCTGCGAATATAGCGCTGCATTTATACTGGACAGCGCGGTGCCATAGGGGTAATGGAGGTTTGTGCCCACGGCAGCAAATATTGGAGAGAGAGAAAATTCGTTAGATAATAAAATAATGAACTTAGTTGTAACACATCTTCGATTTACAGGTGAGAAAAATAAAAAGGCATTTTAGCATGATCTAGACCTGCATGCAGATGAATTAACGATCATCATATTTCAATGTTCTCTGTATACTTTTTCATATTAAAATTTGGTCTTTCTGATGATTTATTCTCAGCGTTGTTAACTGTATTTTAATCATAATATGTATGAATCACAAAAATAATTGTGTTTTTTTGTGCGCAACTCATCGTTGGTTTTTCTCAGTTTTTTGTATAAAGTTGTATGAGATAAGGATATATTTAGTACATTTAACATTCACATTCGTAGTAGTATACATGCTCATAGGCCTGGTACAATACCTCAACATCATCTAGATAAAAACTTATCACTTAAACTCAGACATAGATATAGACATACTCTTATTTGGTACCAAAACTCAAAACAGGAATAAATTGAGTAAAAAACCGAACAATTTTAAGATGTAAACATAAGTCATGATACCAAAATGGTCCCCACATCAGTGTAAATTACAGAGAGAGTTTCTGTATCACTGATTTCAGTGGCGACGGTTATAGTACGACTTGCGGCCTGAACAACAGAGTATGACTGTCAGTCAATTTAAAAAGATAACTCCATTATACAATATACTAGCTGCGCCCCGCGGTTTCACCCATGTAAGTCTGTATCCTGTAGTAATATCGGGATAAAACATGCCTATGTGTCCAGTCAAATCTACGTACCAAAATAAATAAAATAAGTAAATTTCATTGCAATCGGTTCAGTAGTTTTTGCTTGAAAGAGTAACAAACACACACACATACATCCATCCTCACAAACTTTCGCATTCATAATATTAGTAGGATAAAATACTAAATACATACATTGGGCTTACAAGACACGTCTTTGTAAGTCTAAGGATCATAAAAATATACTTATCTCAGATAAGTTTTGATAGTAATTTTCACGGTTTTCGCCTTAGTATCCGCCTTTAACTTAACCATCGTTTCCTCACAATCTAACAGCACCCGTTCTCACCTCATTAATTAGGGTCCAGTGTAAATTTACTCAGCTATCCCACCCCAAGGCTGAAATAATTGCCCACTGTCAAGCCGGCTGAAGAATATAAGATTTAGTACTGAAGTTATATGTGTGTGTACTGTGTCGTGTTTATAGGATGTTTTGATGACTTTCATATGTGTGATGTTTAATCCCCACTTCCGTACTAATAAAGGCGAAGGTGTTTGTTTGTTTGTTTGTCTTCCTTTCGCGTTGTAACAGAGCAGTATAATGAAATGATTTTACAAATAGTTCAGAGCTCTTTTTACCGTGATATAACTAGTGAAAATTACCTTTAGAGCTAGCTCTTCTCAAGGGAATTGCATATGATTACGCGTCTGAAGCCACGGGCGAATATTTAATAATAATATAAGCTAAAACACATTTCTTTAATAGATTATTAGTAGTCAGCTTACTGAAACCTGCTGATCATAATGAATGAATGAAAAAACGAAAAATTATGTAATGTACACCATATAGAATACATTTAAAACATAATATTAAATAAGAAAAGAATAATGTTTGATAATAATATTACTATACCTAACATGCATTTATGTGTTTCTTTTAGTCTTTTTTATGTATTCACTGTTATGGATATAGGTACAGACAATGTAGCTGAACCCTTAAACTAACTTTGTAATTTGAATTTATAACACATTTTTATTTGTCATTAAAAAAACGATACAATGAGATATTCAGCTATTCAATTCACCCATATCATTTGAAAGTCTACTCTCAACTCGGAATTCCTCACATTTATTTTCCCGTATAAAATAAAAAAATTGTTAAAACATTTTATTAAAGCTAGATATAACATACCCATGAAAAGAGGCATCACTCCTATATGCACCCAAAACTCCTTCCTCACTCCCTTTTAAACCCCCGCTAAACTTTCACGCCAGTTCCATTAAGTCGAACTCACTCGCCGTGGGTCACAGTGACCCAGCAAAAAACATCCTTCTATTATAGCTGGGTCCATTAAGAGAGCAAAGGGTCGAAATTCCTTGTTTTGTGGGATGTGTGAGATATTTGTAGCGCCCGGGTTGCTAGCTTCAATCCCTTGGGTTAAACTATTGGGTTTTGGGTGGGGAAAATGTTGTGTTTATGTGATTAGGGCTAATTACTTGAAACGCGTGATTTTTGCGATGGATGTATGTAAAAAGCAGCTTTCTTCTTTTTAAAGTTTCATCAGTAGACACGAAAAGAAATGCTTCACACTTAACGTTATTTTAATCTGTATTGTAGTATCTGTATAATAGTTGTATTAATCTGTACTTTATAGAATGATTCAAGTATTCAGAATAAAAATCATCTCCATATTCAATTATCGATAAAATCCCATTTAAATAGATCAAAATAATGAAAAACGTGTCGTGGATATTGTACGAAGAGCATATTATATTGGACTATAGGTCCGCCCAGCTTCGCCCGTGGTACATATAATATAGCCTATATAATAGCCGTCCTCAATAAATAGGCTATCTAAAACTTAAAGAATTTTTCAAATTGGAAGATTAGTCCTAAGATTAGTGCGTTCAAACAAACTAACAAACTCTTTATATGCTCTGCTTATAATATTCGTATAGATTAAATAAATTGCTTTTCTTCAAAATAACCGTAACTTTATAATTTGATACAGATTGGTAGATCAAAGAAAAAATCGGTTTAGAACTTATGGAGTTATCTACTAAGCTCTAACACTTTTTATATAATGTTTTAGTTGCTTTAAAAACAAATGAAATTAACAATAATATAAAATTACAACAATATAATGTTTGAATTGATTTATTGTGGGTTCGTTACTATTAAAATCAATATTTTTTTCTGGTAGCTAATTGAACCCGATTAAAAAGAGCCAATGAAACAATTTTATTAACATTTAGCGAATCCACCTCAATTTCAATTAAAGATTGATAAATAACCTGGCCTCTCAACCCGAAAGCTATGTATGTATGTACACGCTACCTCCGTAATGACTGTTGACAGTTCAACCCCACTTGATATGGGTTGCGTATTACCAATTCCTGAATTGAAACCTTCACTTCATATCTTGAATTCGCAAATTTGTTTTGAACGGTTAAAAGTAATATTATATTTCCTTTTTAAAACAGTATTGCTCGTAATAAACTGGAGTATTTTCTTGATTTTACACAAGTATTATACATTAGTTTTTAACGGATTTTAAACGCGATTTATTCATCATACAGGCTTTAGTTCTAATTTTTACTTTCTCAAATGTTTAATATTTCATTTAATGTTGTTAAATCTAAAACAGTATGTCTCTCTCAAACGTCGCAGCAGACCAACTTTACGAAAGTGATATAGCGAATAGGCCACAGCCGCTAAAAAAAAATGGTTGCCTGTAAAGTCGGTTTTACGGGCGAAGATTTTACGTGACAACGTCTTTTTCTCGGTAGAATATTTATTGATATGAATATTATTAAATTGCACAATAGGAACAAGGAATTGAATGAAAATAAGAATTGCACAAATTTTAACTATAGAAAATATATTTTGTTTACTAAAAAGACAGAGACAGAGACACAAGCACGCGCCTATTCAATGCGCCTAATTCTCTAGTGCTGCGCGCGCGGCGGACCGATCATAGTTCGGTGACTCATCGTAACGTTACCGGGCGTTACACTTTTTCATGAGTGCCTCCGAGCCGCAACCTAATTTAAGACGTTGTCACGTCAAAAATTATAAGCACGGTCAAATATCTCAATTCTATAGGAACTTGCTGTAATCACAATCGACCCTGAATCCTATCCTCCTAATATAATAAATGCGAAAGTTTGTAAGGATGTGTGTGTTTGTTGCTCTTTCACGCAAAAATTACTGAAGCGATTGCGATGAAATTTGGTACGTAGACAGCTAGACAACTGGAATAGTATATATGCAACTTTTTATCCCGATACTCCTACGGGATACGGACTTACGCGGATGAAACCGCGGGGCGCAGCTAATATTACCATACATCAAAGACGTCGCTTCTCTTAGCTCCAATAAATTTATTTTACACCTGAAGCGGGTAAAACCCCCGTCTAGTAAGAAAATAATTACTCGACGATTCGATAACGAATAAAGTTCAATACTTGTTGTTGGAAAATTCTACATTAGATATCATATCAGTAGACTACTCGAGACATATTTATTATTATTATTGAGTTAATTATAACTGAGTTTGAATCATGATTTTTTACATGTGGTCACAGTAAATAATATTTATATACTAGACATAAGAAAGAGCTATACATAAGAGTATATAGTTTTTAATGTCTAAATGTATAATACTCATGTAAAATCAAACACAAGAAAATACTAAGAGCTATATAAACCAATCGATATTTTATACAATAAATAATTTATAAATCTATAGGATAGAGTATACTATTATGTTGTCTGTGTTGATAGTCATACTATAATCTATTGTCCTAAATTTGATCCAAATCGTTTCTGTGGGTTAGGTGTAAAGGAGGGACAGACAGGCAGGTTTATTTTCGCATTTATAATATTCGTAGGCATTTTATAACAATCCTCTATTCTTCTTCTATATAGAAGAATCATCATGACAAGCAAAAAGAGTTAAAATGGCGGCGATTGCCCTTATACATGCTTAATACAGAAAAAGTGGAAGTAATTCGATAGCTTCTTTGCAAACCGAAGTAATTCGATTCAATTCCAAAGATAAATATTATTGTGACAATATCGAAAAGCATTGTTGACGTATAAAAATTTCATACTTTATTGTTTATCCGAAATCTTTTTAGTTACATGCGTATTTTTTGTAAATTAAACAAATTATTATTTTTCATTAAAACATTTCATATTTGTTTAAAAGACATTGTCGCGGGACGATCTATTCTCCCTGTATATAGGTTACAAAGTCGTGTTGACGCTTGAATATGTTCAGAAGTGTATGTGTTGCGGCTAAACTAACAAATGAAAACATTTACAGACTGTGAATGCGATAAATGTCATATATTCCATATTATTTATTGAATGTTACATCAACAATGTATTTTTATATATAACAGTTTTGTTATTTAATAACGTAATGTGGAAGTGCAGTTCGCTTAGGCAGGTATTTAGCCAGTTTGTATAAGGGGAAGTATCACACCCATAATCCACCACCACTCCACCCATAATCCACCCATATCGATCGATCGTCGTTAAATCCTACCCCTACTAATATTTTTAATGCGAAAGTTTGTAAAGATGTGCGTGTGTTTGTTACTCTTTCACGCAAAATCTACTGAACCGATTGCTATGAAATTTGGTACGTAGATAGCTGGTCAACTGGAATAACATATAGGTAATGTTTTATCCCGATATTTCTACGGGATTACGGCCTTATGCGGGTGAAACCGCGGGGCGCAGCTAGTAGTAGCATATGAATGCTACTGTGTTTCGTTTGATGAGCAGTGTAGCCGGAGAGCCATTTCCCTTTCCTCACTGTTATCAGTCCATATCTCTCTTCCCTTCATCAACCCTTTTCTTATCTCTTTTCTCTTAACAAGAGCCACACTAGTATTTTCTTGTGTTTGATTTTACGCGAGTATTTAGAAATTAAACACTTTTAAACGAGGGAGACACACTCCCCGTGACCACGCTCGCTGTAAAGTGTTCGAAATGTCGGGTTAATAATATAATGCATATATATAAATCGCGTAAAATCCGTTTAAAAGTCTTTTATTTCTAAAGAGCCACACTGTTGCAGAGACCAAATCTCCATAAATATCATAATATCCACAAATATCATAGGAAATGACGTTTGTTTCCAATTAGGTGAACCTAGCGTAACAATCATTAAAATTAAACCTGACATTATAATTTGTAATTCAGCTAATAACTTCTAAAAAAGAGAAGTGGCCTTTTGGAATTTGGTCTGTATGATATTGACAATCTCGTTTTTATGTACCTACTCATTATTGCACTTGAATTTCTTTCATACAATTAAAGGTAAATTATTAAATAAGGAAATTGTATAGAAAATCTAACCTAACCTAACATATAATCGTTGACGTACATTAAAAATTGAATATAACTCCAATAACAATTCATTTTATCAAAATTATACAGTAATGAATAAACAAATAAGAGGCTTGGCATAATGCCATGCTTGGTAATACCGAAAGACTACCTGATTGCAAGATATTGCAATAAATATGAGACATAATCCTGAGGAAGTCCTTCTCACTGGCTCGGTACAAGGAAAAGGCTTCTATCGGTGTCCAATGCACTGGTTAAAATGTCTGTAGAAACTAGCATACCTGAAACTATCCATAAAATAGAAGATAGAGAGAAATCACTAAGAAATAACTAAGAAAATGAAATAACTAAGAAAACAGTACTTTATGATCACAATCCTCAGCAAAGAGGATTTTGACATAATGAGGAGGAATTAATACATATGAAAATCCATAATTAATTCATTTATATTTATACTGTTTATTTCATGACTGTCACATCGTATCACATTTTCCACTGATTTAATTGAATACACGATACTTATAATAAATTTATATATAAATAAATCAATTATTTCTAAACAATCAATGCTGTGATATGAATCATCGAAGAAAATTTCCATTTTCTCTCCTTCGCATTATCAAAATTTGTAGTTTGACTCATTTAATAGTCGGTTATCTCAAATTCACTAATGCGTCACGACACTTTCCGCTGATAACATTTCTCGACTCACTTCAAAAAAGGAAGTTCTCGATTGTTGGCCTACAGGCTCCTAAATTATTACAGTCTGTGGCCATTAAAGCGGCAGGGTGCGGCTGGACTCAGGCCGCTGATGATACGTCTAAAGGTGGACGTCCTAAAGGCCAGTAACGTGGTAACGTCAAATTTATAAAACGTAAACGTGTATAAGTGGGGTCACAGGCTAATAATTCAGTATGTTTAATTGAGTGATCGAATTTTCTATTCTTTCAAAATTTCTCATTTATAAAGCATTTCAATGCTATAAAACTAAAAATTAAATTTAACAAAGGCC
>NC_052116.1:970265-988173 GCF_012273895.1 Zerene cesonia | reverse complement strand
GCACGCTCGCCCGGTCTCGAACCCCGACTTATCGATTTTAAAGTCCGAGGTTCTCACCACTGAGCCACCACTGCTTACTAAAAAACTAAACTAAATATACTGTATATTAAAGATTTGATTAACTTTTAATAGGTACGCATACTGTCGGGTACCTTTTCTAAACCCTCAGTACAGTTAAAAAAGACACGACATGACCTTCTAAATAGCTTGAACGTTGGCCATCATTTCACTATTACCTTCGAATACCTCGTCTCAGAGAGACGTGGATGTCACTAGCTAGGTCTGACAAAATAGTGTAAATGTTTTAAACAGAACAAATATTTTTTAACTGATTTCCAAAAATAAGGTCCTCAAGTCGACTGTAATTTTTGTGTTTGTTACCACAGTCCTTACGACTGGGTAAAGCGATTTAGATAATTCTTTTTATGTGAAAACTGGTGCCTCCAATGTGGTAGATTCAAACTTGATCTAGTTCTGACAATACGCAGTCGTTTAGTTTTTTTGTTAATTTATCCCGGTCAACCCAGGGCAGTCGGGCCCAAAGATTGTTATGTTTTGACAATCAGGTATCAGTATAGACTATGTATAGACATGATAGTGTAAACATTGAATTCTTCAAACTACTCACGATATCTATTTGTATCTGATAAAACAGTTATTTTATCTGGAAGATAAATGCAATTATCGAAGGTCAGAAGAATCCTAGCTGAATAGCTTTCAGAATCGAATGAAGATAAGATGCGCAATGATTTATAGATTCAAAATGCCATAAATAATAGTACAGTTGAGTTATATTTTAAACTGTTATGACTTTTCGAATATTTTATAGTGACTATCTCTTGTCAGCAACTTTACAAGCGTGACCTTTACCTATGACCTTGCTAATAAATAAATAAATAAAAAAAATACATATGTTAATTCCTTGTGGCCAAACCAAATAATATTCAACATATATACAAAATTAATCGCCAAATGTTTTGCTAAGCGTACAATTCGAGAACGGCTGCACCAATTTCGATAATTTTTTAACGTTGTTAAGGTACAACTTAGATCATTCAATAGTAGTTTTCACCCACTTCCGTACATCTCTAAAATAAACTAAAATGGAATCTAATGTTAGTTACTTAAAATTAAGATAAGAGTACTTTTCTCGTGGAAATTAATAATCAATGACGTCATTTAGGGAATTTCATAGACAGACATTGTCGTATTTAACATTAATAACCTACATTAAACAACAAAGCTCTCGGACATTTATCTCAGTTGACAGTTATCTCGATTAATAATGCTTGTGATAGAGAAAGCTACTTGGAAATACGAAATGATTTATATAATTTGATGTAGTTTACAAATGGAGGTACGGAGGCCCTTTCATTGCCCTTCCTAGTCCTCTCGTTTATCCCCACCATCAATCCTTTTCGTATCCCTTATCCTGTAAAGTTCGAAATCCATTACACAGGCATATAGCCTCTGCAACTGTTTATGGGTGGTATGGTCGCTTACCATCAGGCGACTCACCTAACATAAACCTAACAGAGGTAGTGCGAGGTAGTGCCTCTACGAATGTGCTGGTCGCTTTTAAGAGATAAAGGATAAGTAAAGGATTTTATAAGATTAAAGGAGTGGACAGGGAAGGGTGAAGAAAAAAATACAGAATCTGTAAATAACAAATAATGTTTTATATAAGCTTATCAGTAGTTACTAAACGATTAGTTATGCAAAATCATACGAGATTCTAAAGACAATACATATATCACTGAACTTCTGAAATGTAAATGAGAGCTCGGCCAGTGTGAACAGTGCTTAACTTGTTCGGTCTATGACGTATACGACTTAGGTTTAACGTCGTAGTATAATTTTGTGAAGTCTAGAAATTAAAGGCTTTTTAACGGATGTCAAACGCGATTTATTAATTATATTATTAACCCGACGTTTCGAACACTTTACAGCGAGCGTGGTCACGGGGAGACTAAGAAATTACATGTCTTTTAACTTAAGAACAAAAAGTGTGGCTATTTTTAAAATCAGATTATTATTATACATCAGAAAGTAGCACAGTTTTGGGAGTTGCCTTAAATGCAAATATTACAGCAAATTATCAATAGTGTACAATGAGGCATACATAACATGTATAAATAAATTACGGAAAATAGCGATGGAAGTGCAGGCTTCTATAAATTTAAATATTCTAGTATTTTCGATCAAATCGTTCAAATAGCTCTGAATCAACTTAGATCTACGTGTATTTTTTTTATTATTTTCACTGTAAACTACAAAAACATTTATTTATTTATTTTATACTTAATTGCACACAAACATTTACAAAAAAAGACATATATGAAACAAAAACAAAAGAGACATTATGCACAAATGGCGGCCTTATCGCTAGGTAGCGATCTCTTCCAGACTACCATATAACATAAAAAGAGAGACATTTTGAATTCAATATTATTGGCAAAAAGGTTAACCTAAACCTACCTCTGGTTTCAATTAAAAGTTGAATATGATGTAAACCTAAATGGCAGTGAAAGTTTTAATCAATTCAATGCAATTTCCATATCAAAACGGATTCCTCCGCGAGAACTACAATGCGCAAGAGCATACTATTAATCATAGAACACTTTTTAATAATTCAACGGAAAATTAAGCTATTTCAGAGTCCCATCTATATTTAAAAAAAAATATTATATCACTTTTGTACAAGCTACTAACACAGACTCATTTTAAAGTGATTTATCCCTTATCAAGGATCAGTGACACTACAATGATATCATGAGCTTATTTCTTTCTGATTAGGATCGCCAGGATTAAAGTGTGTGAAACATTAAAGTGTGCTTATTTCTTCATATTTATTATTATAGTATTGCAATAACTATATTATTTACAAATACTCTAAATATAATTGCAGAGATTCTATTAGTATTTAACGCACATCGGCAGCAATACAAATCCGAAAGGTATCAGCGAAATTGCGAAATATGCGACATAAGTTAGTCACTTACTTATCTGATAAGGTGATACAGTATTTAATGCAAAAGCATCCTATTAGGATCACAGTGGACGGTTCACAGTACTACAGGATGTATTCTTTCGCGATCGCGGCGTTTCTGATCGCCAGTGTGTCAGGCCAGCTGGTGCTCGAAGGACCATGTAATTTCACAGAGCCCGCTGCTGTGAGGAACTTGAATGTTACAGAGGTTGGTAAAGTTACTTTTTATGTAGAAGTGAGCATGCTGCGTCGTCTCCGTCTTCTTGGTACAGTGGTTAACCATAGTACCGATGGGTTCTAGGTTCGATTCCCCGTGGGGACTTACAAATTATGTCTCGGTCTGGCTACACAGAAGACTGATCACCTTATCCATAAAATTATTCAGTGAAATAGATGTATATCATCTGCCGCATACCCCACTAGGGGACACGGGATAGGGTATGAGGCAGATATTTCGAATCACAACTTCCGTTCAATTCAGTGCGATTTCATAGTTGCGTTTGTCGTGTTTGTACACAGATGACTCCGTTATTAGACACGCTTTTATAAAATTCACCGGTATGTTTGTATGTATGTGTCATAGCAGTGAGTATAGTATTCTTTTAGGAGAAGAGTAATCTTTTGTTTAACCTCTGTATAAAAAGAAGGGAGAATTGTTTCTACCATTAAAGCGTGATTTTTAGATTTTCTAACCATATTTGTTTTTACTCTAGACCAGACCTCAACGGCTCTACTGCTCTAAAGGATTTTACCAAAAATATATTACTATAGATAGGAAATAAATAAATTTGTTTTAGATACGGGGAAAAAAGTCACATGACGTAAGACCTTATAAAACACAGAAAAAAAATGGAAGTAAAATGAAACCTCGTTTCAATTAAAAGCGATTGTGCGATGAGTGGTAATAGATAAGCTTCGAGACAAATACTTAAATCGTATCTATATAAAATAGTTCAACCATGTGTAATTGTTATTGATAAAACTTTAATCAGACCCTTAACTCGACTAAATAATTATTGACTATATATTGCATAAGTTACTTATCGAATAACCACTTAACGATGGTTATGATAAAAAACGGTCAAGTGCGAGTCGGGTGCTAAAAGCTAAAAGCATATGCATGGAACTCTTAGTATCATACTAAGAGTTCCATGCATATGCTTTTAGCATAATATATTGTGACCCATCCAGTATGTGACCGTACCAACCGTTGCTTTATCATTGGTTGATAGGGGAAACAGAAATAACATCACCTCTGAAAATAACAACTGTCAAACTAGCAAGGTTTATGAGATACAGTCTGGTGATAGAAAGACGGATACACAGACAGAGAGACAGACAGACTGGCAGAAAAACATAGTAAATAGAGTCGTTTCACCCTTTGAGTCCAGAAACGATGGGAAAAAATAAATACATCTAATCAATAAATATATCTGGATTTCTGCTGATATTTTTTTTAATTTATGTAAAAGTGAAGTCGCGTGTCCCCTACTGGGGTATGGGGCAAATGATATACATCTGTTTCACTGACCGATTTTCTTTATGGACAAGTAGGTGATCAGCCTTCTGTGTCCTGCCAGACCGAGACATTTTTTTTTATTGTCCCCACCGGGAATCGAACCCAGGACCCCTCGGTTCTACGCTCACGCGTTTACCACTGTACCAAGGAGGCGTCTTTTAATTTATGTGCCATGTGTGAATAACGTGTGTTGAAAGTAGTCGTTAGATCGTTAATAAAATATAATTATGTCATGGTACCATAGCGTCTTTGTATTAATAACTGCGAGGGATAGTGATTCCGCTAGGCGATATATATAGCTTTCCCCCAGAACTTTTTGAATATTCAACAGTTCTCAAAAAACATTACGTGAATTATGTTACAATTCTAATAAAAGAGCATCAAGAGTTTCTTGCCGGCTCTTTTCTGTTGAAACTGCTTTCCGAACCGGTAGAATGTTAAAACTATGTTATGATGATTCGAAATTGCTTCAATAGGAAGTCTAATTGAATATAAAAATGTTTGGGTTTATTAACTAAGAATCATCATCATCAGCCCATATATGTTCCCACTGCTGGGACACAGGCCTCCTATGAGGGTTCGGGCCATAATCCACCACGCTGGCCAAGTGCGGGTTGGCAGATGTCACATGTCGTCGAACTTTTTAATTCTTGGACATGCCGGTTTCCTCACGATGTTTTCCTTCACCGTTTAACTAAGAATACTGTTTGTTAATTTGTTTTCAGTTCTTCGGCGAATGGTATCAAATAGCAAGAATTCCGAACGCAAATGAAGCTGGTGACTGCGCCTCCGCCGTGTACCAAGGAATCGTTGAAAACGGCGTTCTGGTCAATGGTACAGCTGTAAACAGACAAGTTGTCAATAAGACTGTTCATTGGAACAATGGAACCTTCACTGTGGACACCAATGGAGTATATGTCTTCAAATATCCAAGTAAGGCGCTTTTTTGTATAGAAATATTCGGTCACATTTATCGGATATATTATACTAATTTATTTTTCGCTTTGGACTCGTTAAATTTTTTAGTTATATATAATTACTAGCTGCGCCGCGCGGTTTCACCCGCGTAAGTCCTTATCCCTTAGGAATATCGGGATAAAAAGTAGCCTTTATGTTATTCAAGTTGTCCAGCTGTCTACGTACCAAATTTCATTGCAATCGGTTCAGTAGTTTTTGCGTGAAAGAGCAACAAACACAAACACATCGATACAAACTTTCGCATTTATAACATTAGCCGGATAAATATAAGTAGGATTACGATACCATAGCGCATCCGACTGTTTCCAAACAAATAACTCTATCCTACTTTCTATCTATTATAACTCTATCCTACTACGGTACATAGACAGCTGGACCACTGGAATAACATATAGGCAACTTTATATCCCGATATTTCTACGGGATACGGACTTACGCGGGTGAAAGCGCGGGGCGCAGCAAGTATATTACTGTTTAACTTCTGGTCAAAATTTGACTTTCATTTTATAACCAAGACTCATGAGGATGTACGTCATGCAATATTCATTTCAATCATCAGTTGTAATCTCCGCGACAACAATGAATGTGATGTTTGTTCAGAGAGATAATCACTTGTTCCTTATCAGATAAATCTTTTATTGGAATTTTTGTTTACATTTTTTCGCTTGTCTTGTTGAGGGGCTTAACCACAGAGTTGATAAGAGGTTAGAAGGGCCTTGTAGGCGGTTCAGGCGTGCCGCTCATAATAGCGTTTTTATATACAGTTTGTCCCGTCTGTGTACTATGCTCAGTGGAACTTAATGTTTTGGTAACGCTGATTTAAAGAAAAAATCACTTCTGTATATATTTATGTATATGTACACATCCCTAGCTTTGCGCAGGCGATGTCTCCCGTTCCACTTATGTGGGTATTGTGGCTATCAAAACATGATTTAAATCGTAAGCGTGCGTGCAGGTGGCAAAGGTGGGCGGGTGGCCAAGCCAGGGATGTACACATAAAAGAAAAAAAGTTTATCTAAAAGAAAAAATGCGTCGGGGATTTTATGAGTATATAGTTTTTTTTAATTCTCAGCTTATGAAATAATATAAGTTTATTTCATATAGTACACCACATGCGGTACACCCTGTATATATAACTGGCTTTTCGCCTTCGGCTTCGCTCGCGTCGAAGGAAAAGAACCATTTTTCCGGTGTTTTAGAAGAGTAGTTCCCGGTCCCGTGGGATGTCCACGATAAAACTATCATATGCCTTTTCTGGTATCTCAAACTATGTTTGAACTAATATTCATCCAAATCGATTCAATGGTTCAGGCGTGAGGAAGAGTCAGACACACAGAGTTTCGTATTTATAATATTAACAGATATGTTATACCAACCTCAAGTCGATAGAAATGACACATTGCGAAACAGATTGAAAATAATACATTGCTTACAATGCATGGAGACCATATTATATTTAGCGAGCGATCGCGCAATGTAGTGCGTTCATTTCGATCCAGTCGCGAGTGCTCAGCAGAGTGGAGTTTAATATTAAGAGAAAAGCGTCCACACGTGCTCTAACACAAATCAGTCAGAATTTTCTGTATCTACACCGTGGGCTTAACAAAGCTTTGTTTTGCTTTTGATAAGCGATATTGTAAAAACATATAATGAAATATTCAGCATTGCTCGTGGATAAATTTGTAACAGCTGCCATCCTGTGTTTAAACAAACAGATAATGCCATTTTACTTTATTTCAGAGTTTTATTCAACCTAGGATTATGAATGACATATCTAATCATATTAACTGTATAAAGAAATATAATTTATCATACCACATCAGGAATCTTTGTTAATAAATATAATAAATCATGTTCAAAAGTTTTACTTATTCAGTTTTTTACTAATACTAATATTGCTTCATATAAGATCAATTAAAACAAAGTCCATTTACGACGAAGCTCGAGTGAATTCAAAAAATCTAAACTAACAGAACTGCTTTAACAGTCTATAAAACAATCAGTTGAATTAGACATTTTTAAAACAATTAAGAATCGGTAATCAGATCTGCTAAATTAAATGCTTCAATTATCTTACAGTGTGGTTTGACAGATTTGGTAGTCTACTAAATATTTTAACCGCTAGTGTTCCATTCAAATAATCGAATCGCAACTAAATTTCCAAGAAACCTTGTCATGGGATATTATCGTGAGGCACTGAGAGTTGTATCATCGACACTATTACAATTAATATATTCGAATTAGTTTATATACAATACGATATGTTCCAATGAAAATTGGTTTGTAAAAACTGTCAATTGAATCGTAGTTTCATTTGATTAAAATAGCAGACTTGGCAATAGATCGATTATATTCATATGTGCGTCCAATTATAAGATAAATAAATTAAATGATTCAGACCCGAGTTCGAGACTAAAGTCCTTGATACGTTACCGTGTAAAGTAAAATTTAATCAACACTCTAGGCCATATCAATGTAGGTCAGATTGACCCTTTTCAAACTGTCACTTTACACGATAGAACGGGAATCTGTTTGTTATCGCTTATCAGTAGTCTCATATATTGATCTAAGAGATCGGTGAACAGTGATATGATTTAATTTATACTAGTTATTGCCTTTTTTAATGGGGAAAACTCGCATAGAAACCCACGGCCTCTGGGGAAAAAACCGTGGGTTATGTCGGATTCCTACCAACTAAAATCTCACTGCGGTTCGTTGCACTGCTCGGAAAGGAATAAGGATGGGAGAAATGATACTAGTTTATACACGAAAATTTGCTGTTTTTGCTTTTTTGTCTGTTAATACAAAGATACATAACTGTCTAAACTGTTAATACTTCATTTAAATATGACTAGCACTTATAAGCTAAAATATGTTCATAATCTGTAATTTACATTTAATTTTTAAATAAATAAATACTTTATAAAAGAGCAGCAGTGGCTCATTGGTGAGGTCCTCTGACTTCAATTTTAGTTAGTTCGAGAGCAGGCGAGCGTCTAATACACTAAGTGTTCTTTCAACTTATATAAATATACTATTTCCGCTTACCGTTAAACTTTTGATTTATTGGAGTATTTATTTTCAGCAATAACAATGAACCTGCTAGTCCTGGCCACAGACTACACGGGCTACGGTTTACTGTATAGTTGCGAACAAAACACAACACACAGAACAGGTAAATACATTTAAACAACACGTTCATTAACTATTTTTATACACAATACAATCACGCTAAAATATTCCATATATGTTTATAAATAAGTTACCAATTTGCATGAAAATGACTAGTTTTTCCCTTAATTTTAATGCATGTAAGTCATACTTTCATAGAAACTTATAAAATCATGATGTTTTTGTATATACTGACAGCGCCGCACGGCTGCGTCTGCGGACGAATCCGCAAGCTCAAGAACAGCATATTCAAATATTTCTGTAGCTGATGTGTTATTCTGGTTCATAAGCTACATTACTGCTAAATATCATCAATATGCGTTAAGCTTTTTTTGCGTAAAATAATAATAAACACACATCCATCCTCATAAACTATCACGTTATAAAAAAATTAAAAAGATTATGTTCAAGGATATTTTCCATATTTATAAACACCCTGTAGCATTATGAACTTATATAAAAATATCTTTCACAGTTTGGTCGTGGCAAATCAGCAGAGCAAAGCAGTTTACTGCAGAACAGAGTAATCTTATCAACGCAGCCATAAACCTAAACGACGACCTAAGGAACGCCACCTGGAGGGCCGTCGGTCACACCGCTGAACACTGCAAGACTAGCTCCGCGATCTCCCTTTTAGTCTCCCCGATTGTCTTGTCACTTGTACTGTGTAACATGCTGTCGATTGTAAGCTAGATTTTAAGGTTATGTAAGTGAAAATATTGTTTGTACAGCGTGTTTTTTATTTAATTAACAAACCTTCTGAAAGCATTTTTTGCTTGGCATTCGGTTGTTTTTCTTATTTTTATGAAACATAAAACTGCCGTCCACTATACATTTTTTTTTTCAATAAAATGTAGATACTAATAAGCTCTATTCTCAGAGCACCATATCACTGTCTCAATTACCATAGCTATTCTAAAGAAAATAAAAAATCTTCAACTAATTTTGTACATATTTTGGAGGACAATCTTAAATTGATACAGAACCAAATTCTGCACCAAAAATAAATTACTATATATGTCTAGCTAGTTAAGCAATTTATTGCGAAACAAGATATTGTAATTTTGATAATTACTGTATCAATTAAATATTTGATAATTAAACACAGTCTGACTGGATATCGGCGTTTAAGCCCCTCTGGCTTCTATTTCACTTTATGCCCTGTAGAAATGAGTACTATACCTATTCTATAAAACGCGAATCTAGCGGATAACCCTAGGTAATAGAATGCTCCTGGAAATAACTAGAGATTTGAGCACTGGCTTAAGATGGGGATTTTATATTAGAAATCTATTTCTAGATTCTGCATCAGACGTCCAGTGTGATTATAGATGCATAATCATACTACATAAGTATAAATAATAATAGTTAATATTTCACTGAAAGTTTAGCGGCATCTGATTTAAAATAAATTGCCCATATTCTTATTTGTTTTTACATGAAATTGACAAATTATGATGAATTGAGCTAGCTAAAAAATCGATTAGTCTATACTGTTTTTATAATAACAATATTAATTTCTTCGAGAAACTATAAAAAACTGCTTATTTGCCACAATATATTGGAGATTCGGAGGATAATACTATGTGATCTGAAGTGATCTGACGCAGTTCTTTGGAGGGTGCATTTCCTTACTAATTAATACGTAAATGAGAAATTTACAAAGAATAGAAAAAAATTATCACTAGGTGGGATTCGAAACCGCGTCTTTTTGCAGTCTACATACCGTAGCAACGCCTAGGCTCTCGGCCACCCGTGATCCCGCCTCAGTGATCCAATTTCCTCTAATCGTTGGGTTTTATGTACCGAAAGGACACCCCACGGGATCACTTATAAAGCATTTCAATGCTATAAAACTGTAAATTAACGGGTAAATGTTTAGAATATCGTTTCAATTCAATCAGATCAATTTAATCTTGTTTAAACAACGCAATACACCTTTTCAGTATTCTTTATTTGACTACCACGTGCTCGATATAACTCATATAATTAGTAACATAGGTAGTAAATTAAGTTTTTATAACTTTAAGTCTGGTAACACAGTGTGAAACGCCGCATGTAGCCTACGGGGAGTCGCGAAGTGAACTACCGTAGCTTATGTATGGGATTGTAGGGTCAGCAAATAAATTCAGTTTAATTGTTTGTCATATTGGAGCAATTGTGGAGTTATTTGGAAATTTTTCATAAAACGTGTGGCTTCAGACTGGCTTTTATTTCTCAAAGACAAAAGAACACACGTAAGTATTTCCTCATAACAAACAGATGTCGCTAGTTATATAGTATGACATTTTGTTACAGAAATATAATCATTTTAACAATTTTTGAACACCACTACTGAGGATGGTTCATTGTGAGTATCGTATAGAAATAGTTTGATAATCACTAAACAATCAATAGCTTGGTGATAATTTTACATTATTGCATTAACTCCGTCATTCGACCCTATTTTTTTACCCTATGCCTCACAAACCGAATGTGCTATAATTTCCTTTCATATAGAATACTATACTGGAAAATCCCACTGAATGATTTTATTGAGTGAGTTTTTTATATAACACTTGAATTATAAATGAACAATCCAATAACCACAGCCAATACGCTCTCTATTCAAATACAATGCTTAGCTTTTAAACATTTTTTTATTCACACAAAAAGTGGTCTCTGCTGACGCTACGAAATAGGTTCGTTAACCTGCCAATGACGTCACTGTCAACCGAGCTACAGGGTGTTCGTGCCCTGTATACATACTTAATGAACTGCTTTATAATATTTGCATACGTTCAAGCATATTTTACGTACTCAAAATGATTATAAGTCTCCGTCCACAGAATCGTGTGAATCACGACGGAAAGCACGCTGCTATAGAATAATGAACTTTGAAGATGAATCTGTATAATCTGTACTAATCTAAATAATATGTACAATGGGAAAATAACAGACTTATCAACGCACAGGTCAAATTACAAGGATTACACACTCGAAGTTTTGAGGAAGAAAAAATTTTTGCTGTAAAGTTTTAATAATCAAGACAGGGAGAGTAATATTTTTAATTTTGATGCTGGTGAATAGAGTCGGGGGCAGAAACTTACATGTAATTAAAAAATAAATAAAAAATATACATATTCCGTCCATCCATTCACTCAGCTCGGATTATATAGAGCCAAGCGTCTATCTCTACAAATCCTAAATTAACAAACTATTATTCAATTTACACATAAGAGTTACAAGTGGTCTAAAATCTAAGAAAGATGCTTCGAGAAATGGTAGGTGTTGTCCGTCACACTTTGCTTGGTTTGATTTGGCCGGGAATTCTACCATGCCCCATATTTGGGGGCATCGTCATCTACGTGAACACTTCAAGACCCAACTATGTGGAAGTGTGGTGGAGTATATTCTGTCAGACCACATGTTCCTTATTGAAAACATTACTGTGCTTCTAAAACTGCATTCAGATCTTTTATCAACTATCGAAGGAGTAAATCATAATTGAATTCAGCTCTTTACGATTGCAATTCAACGTCAAACAAACTGAGCAGCTAACTCCTGCACCAAAATATTTCCAGAAGATTCCATACAGCTAAGATACGCCTGTGAAGCGTTTGCAGAAATTAATCCCGCTGTTTACGGAACAAAGCGACTATCTCATTGTTTATTCAGAGATCTTGTACATGAGATCGGATTAAGATACGACTTGGGTCAGGTTTTCAGAGGTTTTCAAATGACAAGTTGGGACAGTTGGCTGTACACAAGCGGCTTTTTATCGGTTTAAATTGCATGTACTTGACTCTATCACTTACGCTAGTCTCCACCATTTATGAACCCAGGACCACGTCTATTAATTAAGAATATTGTCATCGCTTAGCAACAAAGAAAACAGTATTTCCTTGTGTGTGATTTAACACCAATATAAATACATTTAGAAATTAATGTATCCGTTATAAGTTTATTTTATGTCGTAGCGGGCAAATTAGCTTGTGGTTCGCCTGATGGTAAGCGATCACCACCGCCCATGAACATTCGCAGAGGTAGTGCCCCTACGAATGCGCTACCCGGTTTAAGAGGTAGGGGATAGGGAAAAAATTACGATTGGAAAGAAGGAATGGACTGGGAAGGATGAGGAAAAGGAAGCGGGCCTCCAGCTCCCCCACTAACGGTACGAAACACAATAGCATGCTATTATTTCACGCCGGTTTTCCGTGGGGGTATGGTACTTCCCCGGTGCGAGCTGGCCCAATTCGTGACGAAGCATGCTCACCTCCCACAATAAAAAATAAGCCTTCCATTTCTAAATACCAAATAATATTAAAAAAAATACGGCACAGTGAAGCATTCAAACGATGATATCTCTGAAACTGGCATAAGAACACTTTTGCATTTGCACGAGCTTCCATAGTGATTCTTAATCTTTCATGTGCACTTCTTGGTAGACAACACACATAACTTTTATTGACGTCTATCAGGGAAGCAATGAGCTGACCAATTAGGCATGGCGTCTACTCGTTTACCTAACATTAAAGACACCTAAATACCTCACCTCGTGTACTGAAAACCACAAGCAAATTACTAATGCAATGATTCTACAAATATTTTAAACTCAAAAGTTTGTAAGTAAGGATGTTATTTACTCTTTCGCGCAAATACTGATTATCGTATCTATATGGAATTTGATACAGAGATAGATTATAGTCTGGATTAGCAGATAGTCTACTTGTTACCCGGGTACCACTCGAGTAACACCGCGGGTCACAGCTACTATTTTATGTGTATCCTTTCTAAACACGCAACATCACAATGACACTTAAAAAACAAGACGAAACTAAAACAATTTTGCATCATTTAACAAGTAAGTACAAAAATTAATGGGAAACAAAAAATATTTCTTATTTAAACCCGATTGTAACATTGCCTCGTTTCAGACCTTAATTACATTTTGATATATTGCTCGTATAAATCATTTGTATTAAACTTAATTGAATTGCTGGTGGCATGAAACCGGGGTAAGCGACGCCAGCCGTGGTCATTTGTCAGATGGGCATACTGAAATATGATCGTATTTTTAATGACGTGGCTAACCTTTATTTTGATTGCATCCATTAATCTTAGAGTCGTTTGTACTCCCTGACAGTATCTTTGTAATCAAATTAATAAAAATGAAAAATTGTAAAAAAAATACTTGTAAACAAATATTTTTTTTTTTTTTTTTATGTCACAGTCGGCAATGGAGCTGGTGGGACGCCTGATGGTAAGCGCTACCACCGCCCATGAACATTTGTATAGGCGTAAAGTCGATTACAGACCTTACGCCTCTACAAATGGATTGCCGACTTTAAATTGGGAAGGGATTAAGGAAGGATTGGCGAGAGGAATAAAGGAAAGGACTGGGAAGGGGAAGGAAAAGGATACGGGCCTCCGGCTCCCCCACTCACCGAACGAAACACAGCAGAATGCTATTTCACGCCGGCCATTTCAATTATAATATAAATCCAATATTTTTAATAAAAAATAAGAAATAATAAATAATTCACGAAACATCATGTCGGAGGCCCATATCCTTTTCCTTACTCTGCCCAGTTCTTTTCTTTATTCCTCTCGCTAATCCTTTCTCAATCCCTTCCCAATTTAAGATCGGTAATCCATTTGTAGAGGCGTAAGGTCTGCAATGGACCTTATGCCTCTCTAAATGTTCATAGGCGGTAGTAGCGCTTACCATCAGGCGTCCTACCAGCTCCATTGCCGACTGTGACATAAAAAAAAATTTATGATGTATAATTAAGATGTCACAATTAAACTTAAGTCTTTACAGTACTATATAATTGTCAATATAATACAGCAAACACTGAAAGAACAAAAAATTTACAACCGCACTTTCGCAAAGCATCCTACTAATATTATAAATGCGAAAGTTTGTAAGGATGTGTGTGTGTTTGTTACTCTTTCACGCAAAAACTACTGACCCAATTGCAATGAAATTTGATACGTAGACAGCTGGACAACTGGAATAACATATAGGCAATAAGGCTTTCTATCCCGATATTACTACGGGATACGGACTTACGCAGGTGAAACCGCCGTGCGTAGCTAGTAATTATATAAAGGTTTAATTTCTCTCCCAATTTTCTGAAATCAGTCATAAAAATTTCTTAGTTTTCAGTATAAAAACTAAGTCAGTTTAAATACACTTTATAACGATCTGAGCTATAAATCTGCTGCATTTTATATCATAAACTATTTTATAGTGAATCTGGTTCACCTTCAAAACAATTTCACGGTATGCTGGACCCCAAAGAACATCTTAAGTTAAAGGCAAAGCAAAGATAGTGATAGCTTGGGAATCGGGAGGTTTTTCATTTAATTATTTTATAAAATCTTCTTTCATTTTTTGCCTTTGATACTGGTCTCAGTTGTGTTATTTAATGTTTAAATAAATAATTACAACAACAATGTATGTTGCACTCGAATGTATTAAAAACTAGTCGCTCGTCCCGGCTCCGCCCGGATACTAAGATTCCTATTTTATACCAATTAAGCATGTATTAGGATACAAAAGCGTCACCCAAGTCAGCTCATGCCCTGTCTGTATATCAAAATTCACCAAAATCCGATCAATACTTCCATTGTGATTCACGGACAAACATTCAAATAAACCAACTTTCACATTTATATATTAGTGTAGACGATCAGTACGAACATTGCTCTTACAAAAGAGTTGTTGCATATAGGCGATAAAAAAATTCATAAAGGACCATACTCCACCATAATAATATTCCAAGTTTATTTTATAAAGATAAATGCTCTAACAACAGAAAATCAGTCAAAGCAAAATGGCGCGCTCCCCATCACAGTGTAACTTAGAAAGCTCAAGTTAAAGCAAGATTTATTGCAAGAAATCCGGTCTAGTTATTCACTCTATCATGTTGCTACTCTGTGGTGATTTTAAAATTGTCTGCGCAATATATGAGCGGACTTGGACGTGTGTGGTGCGACTGTTTACTGTAGCTTATAGAGAACTATTTGCTTATAACCGACGTTCGAAAAAACGAAAGAGGTATTCAAGCGACCGTTTTATTATAAACTAGCTGCGCCCCGCGGTTTCACAAGCGCAAGTCCGTATCCCGTAGGAATATCGGGATAAAAAGTTGCCTATATGTTATTCCAGATGTCCAGCTGTCTTCGTACCAAATTTCATTGCCATCGGTTCAGTAGTTTTTGCGTGAAAGAGCTTGTCAATTGGTTGCCTTTTACAATCTGTGGTATAAACCTCAAGGAATGGTTTTTATAGAAAGAATTATATTAGATGTTTTTACTTATTTGAATACTTGCTCTCTGAATAAATAGGTATGCTGAATATAAATTAAACCAGACATGAACAACCCAAAGCCAAAAAATATTAGTAAGGCAAGGAAAAGAATAAAGATACATTTTTCTTTATATTTTTATAAAAGAAAACATTACGATATAACTAAACATACATAAAGTAGAAATGTGAGTGCTTTTGAAATTTCAATCGACTAAATAAAAAGCTTATTATAGCTTTGTTTATAGCAAAATAAATTGTTACTCACAACTATAAAAGGTAATAATAATTTAATTTTTCTTTGTTTAAGAAAACATTCTTGTGTAAGCTTTTTCATTGTATTGTTTTGTCTTAAGTTTATTGTTTCTTTTTATTGTAATTCTATGGAGTCAAATAAATGTCTCTTTCTTTTCTTCCTAATAAAACGCGTTATCTGAAAACTAACCCCACGGAGTTATAGTAACACCTAAAGTTACTTGGAAATTCGCCAAATCGCCACCTTTGGGTTCTCATAACATAATACTTAAATAGTCATAAAATGTCTTCTTGCTTTGTACGAAGAAACTTCGTTCTCTTTTTATATAATAAGAATTATGTTTTGAAAATCTCTTTGCAGACACAAAGCTATTGCATATTAAAATGTTTGATTATTAAAGGAAATGCAGGGAATAACCGATGTGACGTTATTGAGAAGAGATGCAAGAAAATAATATACCATGGTTTGTTATACTTTGATTCTGTCGCTGTATCGATTTTGCTACCGATGAAATTAGATTCATCTCCCAGTTTTGCAAATGAATTTATTTGATATAGGATAATGGTTATAATAGTGGTAGAGTGGCTGCAGTGCTAAGGATCTTGGACTTCATTAAAAAATTCGGTAATTTTCGTTAGTTTAGTTTTGGTCTCAAGCAGGCGAACGTGCAAAAATAAATGGATCTTTGCATTTATCTGTACATTATCCATCGCCAAGCTCCCGCTTGTAACAGTGAAGGAAAACGTGAAAAAACTCATGTCTAAGAGTCAAAAGATCGATGACATGTGACATCTGCTGATCTGCACTTGGCCAGCTTGGTGGATTATGGCCTGAATCCTGATAGAAGGCCTTTCTGCAGTAGGATCAGGGAGGAAGTACAGCATATATTGGGTCTGCTCGCTGCTCGACCGGAGAAGGTACCATACTCCTACAGAAGATCGGTATCAAATGGTCGGAGGCGCATATCCTTTTCCTTACCCTTCCCAGTCCTTTTCTATATTCCAGTCAATCCTAGTCAATCCTTCTGTATCCTATAAAAGCTCCATTATTGTATGTATTAAAAGCTCCTTCACCGAAGTGACAAAAAAATAGGCAGATCGGGTTAAATGGTGTGTGAAAATTTATTTATCCAAATAAACTAAGAAACGCAGTGAAACTGCAGTGTGATTATTTAAATCGTCATATATATGTATGATATAATGTAGTGTGATATGATGACATAACAGGGCGACAAGTAAGTTACTGCAATGTATACTGCCATTGTTGCATAGTTAATGTTAAGTTGAGGGCACACCGGTCGATGGATGGAAAATGAATATCTGTTTAATTGAGGACTAGTTTAGTAGACTAGTAGTATAGTTGAAAAAATAAAGAAAACGATACAGCTCATAACTATATTAATAACTAGCTTTATGCCCGCGGCTTCGCCCGCCGGAATTCGGTTATATCTCGCGACATGACTTTATGTTTAACAATTAGGAACTTCCGTAAAATCTTTCATCCCCTATTTCAACCGCTTCTACCCTTTTTTTCGCGATAAAAAGTATCCTTAATAACCTTGCCTAAGTTCAGTTTTATTTTCATAACAAATTACATCTTTTTTCCTTTATATATAATATGGACTGTGCTGCCTGTAATGCTGCCTTACTGCAGAATGAACCTCACGTGCAGTGTGCAGTTGGCGACTGCAAGAAGAAATAT
>NC_052116.1:954744-969265 GCF_012273895.1 Zerene cesonia | reverse complement strand
TATATAATGTAAAAATTGATAATTAATGTTATTGGTGTAAAACCGTTTTAATTATTATAAATAAATAAATAAAAAAAATAAATAAATAAATAAACATCAAAATCGGTTCAGTGGTTTAGGCTTGAAAGCGTAACAGACAAAGTTACTTTATAATATTAAGTAGGGATAATAGTATCAATTGTTTTATTATCACAAAGGGGTAATCACTTCACTATACTGATTAATTCATATGTTTATTCATACAATATTTTACGATAACACAAATTCATTTTATAATCAGAACAGAACTTCTAATTTGGAGGGTCACAGACTACTAAGGTGACATGTAAGATATAAGGTGACATACAAAACAACTTCACTGAGTGACATATGACACTGAGTGGCTAATAAGTACAATGGGTGAAGCCAGCCAGCCAGAAACAGTCATTAGGACATAAATAACCTTACTTAAGCATCGAACCCAGTACACCCCAGCCCTTACCCTGTAAGCCATGTTCTAGAATGGCCCATAATACAATGGGTGCTGAATGTTCATTACTGAAAATCAATATCACGACAAGATTGCCGCCAATAATCATTTTATTGGAGTGCTTTGATGTGAACTCCGTTGTGCTGAACGATCGGTTTATATTATCGATATATTGGTGACTATTTGTAGCATGGTGGAGCTCGCAGTAACAGACAGAGTTTCTTTCACGTTTATGTGTAATAGGGCCTCAAAATTAAATTTATTTATGACCAAAAATCTCCTATCTCCTTTTTTTTAACTCTTGTATGCCAGATGTGACTTGCGAAGTGAGATTATTATGTTTAACATACACTATATTCTATACAACGATGATGATATGATTCATCGAGGTACCTGGTGTATAAGCTTTAATGAGAACCTGCTCCCGTGGTACTCTGCTAAAATTTAGCCTATGTAATAATCCAGACTATAATATATCTCTGTACCAAATTGCACACAGACCCCAACAAATGCTTTTGTGTGAAAGAGTTACAAACGTATGGATACATTCTTAATAAAAAAATCGCGATTAAAATATTAGTAGGACGTGGACAAAGCTGTCGCCTAACGTAACAGTGCCTACTTATCCTACTAATATTATAAATGCGAAGATTTGTATGGATGTGTGTGTGTTTGTTGCTCTTTCATGGAAAAACTACTGAACCGATTGCAATGAAATTTGGTACGTAGACAGCTGGACAACTGGATTAACATATAGGCAACTTTTTATCCCGATATTCCTACGAGATATGGACTTACGCGGGTGAAACCGCGGGGCGCAGCTAGTCTTTTATAACTTTTGAATATAATTGGCCGTTCTCTGGCCTATAGTGACCAACAAATTGAGCTTATTTCAAGTTGCCAACAGGGCTGGCGGGAGGCCAGAAAATTCTAACTAGGTAATTACGGTACCTGCAGTTGACCGACTTTTAATAATGATTATAGGGTTTAATTTAGCTGTAAGTCGTGATGTTTTCTCTTTAATTTGTTATAGTTATAATAAATTCGAAATAATGAGTATAGATAGTTATTGAATGGAATTAATAAATTACGGACGGACAGTAAAGTCAGCAATGGCACCTATTACAGATTTTTTGGCCTTTGGTATGTTTAAAATCAAAACATATAATGCAAAAAACAATCACTACAAATTACTATCACACATATAACCAAAAGCTGGCAACCAACAAATTAACAAGAGAAAAAATATTCTTAAGAAAAACTTAGTAATATGAAACCTTGCTGGAACCTTACCTCTGTGAAAACTGGCCATAAGTTACATATAATTTACGGCCTTGATAAGTAAACATAATTCAGGGACCAAGCCAGGTGGAGTTTTGCTGACTTTCGGACGATAAAAATACAATTAAGCTGAGCTGGATGTTAAGGCTAGATTTAATGTATGAGATAACGATTATTAACCACCTTTAAAAAAGGAGACGACTTTTTTCTATTCAATCATAAAAAAACGCATTTATTATATAACTAGCGATAAGCTCCAGCTTTGCCCTTAGTACATTTATAGCATCAATAAATGGGCTATCTAACACTGAAAGAACTTTTCATATCCAGACATGACCAGTGGTTCTTGAGGTAAGCAAGTTCAACCAAACAAACATTTCAGCTGCATAATATTAGTATAGATTAAATTACCAACGCATTACACAAAATAAACGAACAGTCCCTCTTTCAATACTTTTTAGTATATTTTATAAACACATTATACTTTTAAATCTTTCAAAATACCGAGTAGCTAATGGATCTACTCATTACCTTACGTTCACCGTACCGCGGTAAATATTCAAAAATGTAAGCATAGGTATTCTTTGATGTTATGTAAATAAAAATTAATATTTCATATGCATTTGATTTTAATGACTAATATTTTAAAGTTTTCTTTGCATTTTGTTTTAGTTTAAAATATATACTATAACCGTAATTGGCTAATGATGATAAGATATAATAGAAATATTATATCGCTTCTCCGTTGTAAGAGCAGTGGAACGGTTAGAACCTCTGACATCAATCGAGAAGCCAAGGATTTGACTAGACGAGCGTGCAAGAAATACAGTTATTTTTCAATGTACCTGCGTATTATCTACATCACCACTGCTCGAAACGGTGAAGAAACACATCGTGAGAAAACCGACATAAGACATTATCAAGACTTCAACATGTGACATCTGACAACCCGCACTGCGCCAGCCTGGTGGATTATAGCCGAAACAATTCTTATGATGGAAAAAGATGCCAATATTTTCAACCATCTTCAGATAACGCTAAGTAAGTGAAGTCCCGTGTCCCCTAGTGGGATATGGGGCAGATGATATACATATGTTTAACTGATCGATTTTCTTTACGGACAAGTAGGTCAGCCTTCTGTGTCCTGCCAGACCGAGACATTTTTTTTGTGCATCCCCACCGGGAATTGAACCCAGCACCCCTCGGTTCACCACTTTACAAAGGAGGAGGTCTTCTAACAAGTTATTTAGCAATCTAATTTAAAAATCTGAATCAACTATAAGTATAATTCAAAGGTATACTCAACACACATCCTACGTTTCTCTATTCCTAACAATCATTGTTCCCAAAACGTTTCATTTTTCTCAATAAACAACAACGTACAGCACCATAAAATTGCTTAGCGATCCCATATTTACTTTTACGCACTACACCACCTGGGGCCTGTAAATTATACTGTGTTAGCATATTTACCGTCTTTTATTGGTATGAATGAAATAAAAATGGCCGAATGCGGTGGTCGATTAAAATTCAGCGGGACTGCGGCACAAATATGTCTGAGATGCGGCAAAATATTTAGATGTCACCAAAAATCTTCCATTTGACAAACGCTACGTAGGGTTAGAACAGTTTTGAAGTGAAACTTCTTTAGAATCGTTGTGATTTCAAACCTGATGCAACGGAAAAAACGACAGGTAAGAGACATAAATACAACAATGTGTAGAATGAAGCCGGCAAATAATGAGACAGAAATATATATACTATTTTATTCATTCTTTTGTTGATTTACTGAAGTTTCACTTCTATCGTGTGTGAATCGCACACTTACCTTTTTTTTAATTAATTTTATTTCTTATTACGTCTATGTGTTTGCTAAATTTGTATATTATGTAATTACTGCTTTACTTATCTATATTAATTAAACATATATCTAAAGTATACCACCTACCTATGCACTTTCTCTGTACTGTTTCTTTGTTTTGGTTGCCTTGAAGAGATGGCTCTGTAGCCATAAGTCCGCCTATTGTGCAATTTGTATTTTTATTCTGTACTTTGTATTATTTTCTTTTGGTGTGTACAATAAAGTATCATTCATTCATTCGCTTTTTAGTAGTACTGTACAGGGCAAAAAATTCATGTGAAATGATTGGTCTTGAAGAAATTGGCTTGTAAGTACTGGAAACTATTCCACCTTTATTTTAAAAGACGATCCAATTGCGCCACTGATGATATAATCACATGTTGCAAAAGGCAACCCAGTGTCATATTCTTTAAACTGAATCTGATTCAACATTTGCAAGGAATTATTTCTTCAAACCGACAATTTTTTATATTCTGCATTGATGAATAAATAAATGTAGTTTATAAAAATACAAAACACGCAATAATTATAGAATCAACTACTAAGACATTTTTTTAAATAACTCAAAATCATAAAATACAATAATCTAAGTAAAATACAAACTTGTGTCCTAAACAGCAATAATAATTTAAACATTTTTCACCACTTTCAATGTATTCATATTCCCAACGTGAATTGATTTCCCTTGAGGATTTGAGGGTCACGAAACACATTACCTTTACATATGGCGAAGTAACGGCCATGTGATACTGATCTTTATTGGTTTTTTTCACTATTTATATTGCAAACACATACAGAGTAAGTCATACGCGTTGAAAAGAGCTTTTTTAAAGCCTTAAATATAATCCAATTCTACTATCTCACTAATATTATAAATGCGAAAGTTTGTGAGGATATATGTATGTGTATGTCTGTTACCCTTTCACGCTAAAACAACTGAACCGATTGCTAATGAATTACCTTAATGCAATCCGTTATAAAGCTTAAAATACAAATATAATACAACACGAAGGGATCGTATTTTTCAAACATTTGTTATGTCAAATATATCAATTCGTGAATCTTAATGGTCCATTATGTTTTCTACCTATTAGTAGATTGGGTGAGTAAAAACCAATACCGAGAAGAAGACCGGCGTGAAATAGAAGCGTGCTGCTGTGTTTCGTACGATGAGAGGGGGAGCCGGAGGCCCATTTCCTTTCCTATTCCTCCCATTCTATTCTTCCTTTTCAGATATCAATCCTTTTCTTATCCCTTACCTCTTAAAAGAAGACAGTGCATTACCATACGCTTATGTTCATGGGCGGTAATGATCGCTTACCATCAGTGAACAACCAGCTTAGTTGCCCGCTATGGCATAAAAATAAAATAAATAAAAAACTATTTCGTCCGATATATCGCATCAATTAAGCAATCCATCTCGACCAATTTCTCATAAAAGTTTGAAGTTCTGTTTGTTCAGATTCATTTTAATAGCGGTATTATGGCAACTCGCCAACCAACCTGATTGACTCAGGGAAATGAATAAAACAATGACTTGATTTGCACAGCTTGCATAAAGACTTTTATATTTTAAATTAAACACTGAATTGGATGTATAATTATTTATTACTCACTTTTTTATTAATCTAGAATCAGATACAACTTTACTTAATGGCTAGGTAGATAGACTTTACAGAATATATTAGGTCATGGAAAATCTAATGGAAATGAGATGTTTTACTACGGAAAAAGCTGTCTTTTATCACTATTGACTCTTAATTATCTTCAAACTTAAGAAACATCACATAAAATCTCTTAGATACCACGTGAAGTACAAGCAAACACATTCGCTTTTATTATCATCATCATCATCATCATCAGCCCATATATGTTCCCACTGCTGGGACACAGGCCTCCTATGAGGGTTCAGGCCATAATCCACCACGCTGGCCAAGTACGGGTTGACAGATGTCACATGTCGTCGAACTTTTAATTCTTGGACATGCCGGTTTCCTCACGATGTTTTCCTTCACCGTTTAAGCAGTAGTGATGTTATCCACATGCGCAGATAAATTGAAAAATCAATTTATTTCCTGCACGCTCGCCTGGTCTCGAACCCCGACTTATCGATTTTGAAGTCCGAGGTTCTCACCACTGAGCCACCACTGCTTTTATTATACTAAGCAGATATTCAGTAAATTTAACGTGCCCTTATAGTAGAAGCGATGTTTTAACACAGTGATAAAGAACCTACGCTACAAATTAAATAACAAAACTAGAAATTACTAGCCGTAGAAGCATCAGCAATTAGGTTTTAATATGACTTATATCCCCTAATTATATAAGTTATTGTAATAATAATAACATAAAATTAGTCCCAATACGCGCTGCGATACATCTTTTTCTTCTCCCGTCCTTTTAGGTATCTAAAACATTATTTTTTGTATTAGTTCTGATAGTACAAATAATTAATTTAATAAACAGCTGTGTGGATGAGGTGGAAGGCGCAAGTCTAGGGGTCAAAGTCCTAACTAACCTCAGCGTTATATCTAATTCCTTCTATACCCTGCGAAAGACTACCAAAACCCTCGCAAAGGCTATATATAGCTTACTAGCGACCCGCCTCGGCTTCGCACGGGTGCAACGGATTTTTTTCCAAACCGTAGCTACGGTTAAAAAACGCTATCGGCTATTTATTAAGTTAGAATGACATCATCAAACGCAAGAGTAACTCCGTCTATCTTTTCTTCACACCTTAACCACTGAATCGATTTGGATGTAGTTTGGTACAGAGATAGTTTGAGACTCGAGAAAGGACAGAAATGAGAGGGAGAATAAAATAAACAATAAAAAAACGTCACGTATTATTGCAACTTTTGTGCTCTGATGGTAGCTTTGTTTCATCATCACCATCCTACATACTATTCATGAAATGAAGTCCGTATCCCGTAGGAATATCGGGATTAAAAGTTGCCTATGTGTTATTCCAGTTGTCCAGCTATCTACGTACCAAATTTCATTGCAATCGATTCCATAGTTTTTGCGTGAAAGAGTAACAAACACACACATCCTTACAAACTTTCGCATTTATAATATTAGACGGATAGGATAGGATTATATTAATTGTATTTAAGTTTATTTTTTCAATTGGAAGTATTACCTCTCAAACAGCATGATGATAGTACCCAACAGATACCCAAGAGCAAGCAACAGAAATGCAGGAGAGGCCCCGCCGAGGGCCAGGGCCCTTGGGGAACTGCCCTCACACTTCATGTCCCGGGAATTGGTCCTGGAGTGAACCAGGTTGATAATACCTTGCTCTGTTATGCGGGCGTAACTGTAAAATAAATTATCTTATCTGTTATGAAACAATTGATATCATCAGAACGAAAATATGATTTTCAGTAGGGAAAAGGGAAAAATATATAAATAAAAAACTAGATGGGTAAATATTTATTGGCATTATGTAAATATTTATTCGCATAATGTAGTCGGTGAAATAGCTTTATTTTTATTTCCTGTTCTGAATAGAAAAGTAATCAGATTGAACGATGACTTACATTATTATTTTTTAACAGAAAAATAACTGCCTTCAACTTGCCAGAACTAGGACAAATTTATATAGGACCACACGGAAGGCACCAAGTTACTGGTAAAAAAAATTATCAAAATCATTTCACCCAGTCGAAAGTTCTGTGGCAGAAAATATGGTTGAGTTGGAAAACCTTTTTGAAATCGATTGAAAATCAAGATTTCTTAATTTAATAGATTATTTTTATTAATTACAATATAATACAATCAATTTTTTGACCGCCTCCTTGGTACAGTGGTTAACGCCTGAGCGTAGAGGGGTCCTGGGTTCAATTCCCGGTGGGGACGAACAAATAAAACATGTCTCAGTCTGGCAGATCATAGAAGGCTGATCACCTACTTGTCCGTAAAGAATAACCGATCAGTGAAACAGATGTACATCATCTGCCTCATACCCCAGTAGGGGACACGGGACTTCACTTATACACAATCAATTTTAAACAAATATGTTTATTGAGATTTCTTCATCTTCATCATGACTCTAAACGTTCCTTAACACCTATTAACTCTGGGTTATCCTTCACATGATTTTTTCCTTACCTCCAAACGAAAAATTCTCTATACGGGCTATTTTTCTGCACGGCTGTATGGAGAGGAGTCTTGTCAATCGAGGGCAGGGAGTCCAAATCACACAGCTCTTTGGGAGTGAAGGTCTTCGCTATATATTTATTTGCACTATTAGTTTCGCAGTGGAACGCATACGCTGAAAATAACGTTTTTGAAAGACGACTTAGTAGCGTCGTACTTGGTGATTATACATTTACTCTAGACTCGTTCGGACACTTTTCTTGGTCGTGAATTCCCGATATAGTTTTTGTTAACTATACAATACTCAATACATATTATATTCGTTCGTTGCAGCCTTTTAGCAGGACGTCCACTGTATAATAGGCCTCCCCCAAAGATTTCCAAAACGACCGATCACCAGCGGCCTGAGTCCAGCGGCTCCCTGCCACTTTGATCGGGTCGTCTGACCATCTTGTTAAAGGCCGTCCAACGCTGCGACGTCCTACGTACATGGGGGCACATAGCCCGAAGAACCGATGGCCGTTGGGGCAGAAAGGTTCTCGATTGACGACTACATATTATATATTAAATAGTATTATATTAAGTATGTTCATTAGTTGTCCAGTGTACCTACGATTTGCTCAATTTATATAAGATGGTACACAGCATGTAAGGTATTCCTTTAACACGCTTTTATTAGCTCCACTTGTATTTTTCCATGCAAGTGACTAATTTAGACACTGTTTAAATTAAAAATTTGTACACTTCTCTAGGATCGATAACAATTTCAAGAGTTTATCTCTTTACCTTGATATTGAAAGCAAGCGATACAACTAAGTTGATTATAACGTTAAAGCGTTTGTTTTTCAATATATTTATTACTAGCTTTCCGCCCGCGGCTTCGCCCGCGTGGATTTTGGTTATATCACTTTCATCTCCCTATTTCAACTCCTTCTACCATTTTTTTCGCGATAATAATTATCCTATGTCCTTTCCCAAGTTCAGTTCTACCATTATACCAAGTTACAAAAAAATTGATTCAGTGGTTTAGGCGTGAGAGCGTAACAGACAGACAGACAGAGAGAGTTACTTTCGCATTTATAATATTAGTAGGGATTTTATTTAAATTTGATATGCAAATGTCAAATTCCTTAAAATGTATAAAGACTATATTAATGTACAGGCTAATAATCATATTTGCCTGCGAATACATCCCTCAGCAAAGGCTATTTATATTAAACAATCATAGAATATTCGCTCCCGTTTAATATTTCAGTACATCTCTTTTGTCTATTCCAATCCTAGAATGAAGTACATAATTTAATAGAAACATTATTTGACTTCAGGTACGCAAGGCTGCCCCGAGTTCCTGAACAAAAATTGGCCCATAAATTTTAAATTCGCCTTTGTTAGGTCTTGAAAACTTGTACAAGTTGTAATTATTAAGAAATATTTCTTTGATACACGAACCGGCTCGTCAATTTCTTTGTAGAGGCAATTATTAAAACTTTGAGCATTCCTTTTATATACTTTCCTTTGTATTTAAAACCAAAATTGTGTTGAATTTAAATATTTCTAGCTGTGTTTGGTACGATGATAGAGGAATGAAAATTGAATTTTCTGGAATATCGATTCGTGTCTAAGTTTAGTACTATCAAAGAATTTTCGTAAAATACACTGATAGATACCTTATACAATTTCTGGTATTTATCTGACTACAACTACGGTACAAGAGACGGATTGCGAGCAAATATACATTTTATGTTAAAATATGTACTGAGATTTATTTAAGAAATATTTAAAGAAATTTCTCACTTATAAAGCTACATAACAAAATATTCAATGTGTTTGCACTTTTAAATGCTGTGGGAATAGATTGCTTTATCTTACGAATTAAATGGTTACTTCAGATTCAGGATTCAGGCCATTGTCTTAAATAACCAACCCACAAAATGAATGACCCTCAGGGGTATTTTTCATTCAGTTCCAGTACGCTTAGGGGGGATATTACACTATCATTTATCTTGGATCATAGATCTATGAGTCAATTTTATTTGATAGCGTTATATAGAGATATGATTCATTTTTCATTAAATTGTCCCTTAAAATGAATCAATCATATGATACTTCTATGATCCAAGGTTAATGATAATGTAAGTCCAGCATAGAATTACTCCAATAACTTACTTCTAAATAAGTAAAATGGAAACTATTTCAATTATGTGGCCAATACGTACCTCCTGTCCGGACCATCTCTACGCCTTCAGCGGGTGACGTTAAGACAATTTTCCCTCTCTTCTTAATCTTCTTTTTTAACGCATCTTCTGCGTCAACAGTCTTCTTGTTGTAGTAATAGTCTGGTAGCTGGTAACAGAAAATATATTCAATCACACAAATATTATAATCATCAAATATTATAAATGTGAAAGTTTGTTTGTTTGAATGTTTGTCCGTCAATCACGCTGAAACTCTAAACGGATTTTGATGAAACTTGATGTAACTACACAAACAGGGTATGAGCTGACTTGGGTGATAGAATACTTTATATCCCCATTAAATGCTCCCTTGGGATAAAACAGGAATCCGGGCGGAACCGGGACGAGCTTCTAGTAACAAATATTTATGTTAATAATTTGTGCGTTAAATAATTATTGTTAGCAAATAAATCAATATATAATTGTATCTATATTGTGTTGATTTTTAAAATAATCTATATTAGGTTTACTATATAACCCAAATAAATAACAACAACACGGCAAACCTGAAGCCAAGAGCGGGTGTACCCCACATCCTCAAAGATCGGCTCCAGACTGCTGTCCATCAGTTCCCAGAGAGAGTTTATGGAAGGAGGTGGACCGTTCAGCAGCCAGCTGACCACACTGCTTGTGTAGTAGTTAAATATTAGGACACATGACACCCCTGTCACAAGCACTGTGAGCTTTCTGGCTGAAATTTATTTTAGATAAATAAAAACTGATCGCCGAAATGACTGTCCACAGTTTCTAAACGACTGCACTGAATTCGATAAATCCTTTTTTAATCGGTAAAAATTATAACAGAAAATCACTACCCGGGTGAAGTCAGGGTGTCCTACTAGTGATAAAAGAATAGTTCTCAATTGTAAGATTTAAAGACTCTCACTTCATCAGGCCACCTGGTAATGTTTCGACAGTGGTGTCATGTTGAAACGTATAAAAAACATGTAATTATTTTTTAAACACGACGCCTCCTTGGTACAGTGGTAAACGCGTGAGCGTAGAACCGAGGGGTACTGGGTTCGTTTCCCGATGGGGACAATAACAAAAAAATGTCTCGGTCTGGCAGGACACAGAAGGCTGATCACCTACTTGTCCATAAAGAAAATCGATCAGTGAAACAGATGTATATCATCTGCCCCATACCCCAGTAGGGGACACGGGACTTCACTTACTTATTTTTTAAACACGAGAACTTTGAAGTAGTCAAAATAATAATAAACATCGCTAAAATCAACTTACAACATTTTAAATCTAATTTACATCGACTGGCGTAAACGCAACCATAAAAAAATATACAATTTTATTTCAAAAACATGTACCTGTGGAGTTTCTTTTGACGGCGCCCTCGTTGACATCTTCAAAAACTAAAAAACAAGAAATTTTAATTACAAACTCGATGCTTTAATTTTTTCCTACGAATATTACAGTTTTACTACGAAAATATATTTTTCAAGCATTTGTTCATAGCGGCGGTTACTAATTCGAGAACTTTCGGAAGGAAAATGTACTAGAAAAAGAAAATTTCATGTACGAATACTTTTTGGATTAATATTTGAATACCTTCAAATTTTATTTGCATATGCTCGTATGCCTCATATGTGCAAGCAATAAATATATACAATTAGTATACAGAATCCAGCATATCGAAGTCATTCGATAAAACACACTAATTCCCTTTTATTGTGTCCCATATAATTACTTCCCAGAATTTGATATTGATTGGCGACTTTCGAATGGTAAAAGACAAAATTATATTTAATTTCAAATCTAACGTTTTTGTTTACATAATATATTAGCTGCTTCTGAATTTATCATACTTTTTCAAGTATAAACTATCCTATCTTATTAGTCGGATCAATCTGCAAAATCAGTTGAGTAGTTTAGGAATCTATTTCGAATAATTTTGCTAACTTTGTCAAATTAAATAAAAATAAGAGAGAAGTTAAATAGCGGGAAATTTAGACTTTTTATTTTTAAATTATTATGTTTTACTTATAAATATGTTTTGTTTTATGCTATCTTTACCGACCTGCTTCAACACAGAAACAATATTTCATATATTGCAAAAAAGTCGATAATACACTCTTACATTGCTGGCAAGTCAAAGCAACCACTGAGAAAAACGCATAGTGCAGCGCCAATGGACGTTGCTCTAACATAGCTGACAGCAGTAAGCCCAGACCACACAGAGACACCACGGCTACCACACACCACCACACGCCAGTCGTGAACGGTGTAAGAAACTGGTTCTCGAACTTTCCGACCCCTGTTGTTGGTATCCGGTAGAAGTATCTTGCTCTGGAAAAAGACGCACGCACACATTTGTACAATAAACGTCTTTATTGGCTCTGCCGGAACACAGGGAGCGCACACATGCGTAAATATCGCTCAGAAACGTCATATATACAGAATCAAATACTGTTTATCCCACAAAAACTCATAAATAATTTTCAATACGTATTAATATTATGGCACTCTTATGTCATAGACGACAAAGATTTTTATATGTGGTAGTCGAGCACGCTTCGGCACGAATTGGGCCAGCTCGCATCGGGGAAGTACCACACCCTCACAGAAAACCGGCGTGAAATAGTGGCATGCCACTGTGTTTCGTACGGTGAGTGGGGGAGCCGGAGGCCCGTTTCCTTTTCCTCACCCATCCCAGTATATTCTTTCTTTCCAGTCTTTAATCCTTTCCTTTTCACTTACCCCATAAAAGCGGGCAGCGCATTCGTAGAGGCCCTACCTCTGCGAATGTTCATGGGCGGTGGTGATCGCTTACCATCAGGCGAACCACAAGCTCAGTTGCCCGCTATGACATAAAAAAAAAAATTGCCTGATGGTAAGGTAACACAGCCCATGATCCTTTGAAGAGAATTATTGCTATTTGCAGGGTGTCACTTGTCGTCGAACGTTTTATTCTTGGACATGCCGGTTTTCTCACGATGTTTTCCTTCACCGTTTTAAGCAGTGGTGATGTTATCTACATGTGCAGATAAATTGAAAAATCACTTTATTGCTGCACGGTCTCGAACCCCGACTTATCGATTTTGAAGTCCGAGGTTCTCACCACTGAGCCACCACTGCTTTTATTATATAGTATAGTAATTTATATATGCATAAATACTCACTCAACATGAGTCACGGGTTGATGTATTACATCATAATACTCAAAGTGGTACGGAAGAAAGCGGAGGATCGGGGTTATGTCGATATCTCCGAAGTGGAGGGCATTTGTCACAGCCTGAAACAGTGTTTACGAAGTTTTTATATATGTAAGGCGCCAGGTATATACATATACATAAAAATTTTGACGTATAATATATGTATATATCATAGGACAACTATTTTGAGTAAATTAAAAAAAAAGACAATAATTTTAGAGGCACAACCATGAAAAAAAGGACTAACATAAAATCAATTAGACTTTTTATCTTTCGGATTTCATTTGAATAACAATGTATTATAATACTACCAGTCCGCCCGCGTGCCAGTATTTGTGCAGATTAGTGCGTTCAAACAAACAAACATGTTTGTTTGCACGTTACTGTTCACGTACGTTTTTAGCAGCACACTTTAGCTATAAGTTCACCTTTTTATCATTTGCTTCATAAAGATTTCGCGAACCTCATAATGTGGAGTCAAATAAACATTATTTTGTTTGAGAAATTTTGAAAGAATAGAAAAAATTTGGTCAGGAGGTGGGATTCGAATCCGCGTTTTTTGCCTAGCCTCTCGGCCACCCGTGATCCCGCCACACTAATCGAATTTCGTCTACTCTTTCTATTTATGTGCCTAGCGGGCACCCCACGCCATCTATTGAGATGATAAAGAACCATTACAACCAATACGAAACATTATTTCAATGATTACAATATTCTATCGATGGAACGGGGCCTTTGTTAAATTTAATAAAAAAAAATCTATTTTTTCTATTCTCTCAAAGTTATTGATTTATAAAGCATTTCAATGCTATAAAACTAAAAATTAAATTCATTTGTTTCTGTCAAACAAACCATTCAACTTTGCTAAATGTATAGATTTATAATTAACTCACATACGGGCTTTCTCGTTTGTAGTCGCCCACCCACCTATCACAGATGCTGTATTTGAACCTGCACAATGAAAATACCTTGAAGTATTCGAGTACACATACGATATAAGTCTACGAAGATAGTAGTAACGTAAAGTTTGATCTTTTAACTTAATAATGTATAAAACTCGTAACGTATTTTAAGGATAAGTACATTTTAGTTTTAATCTCCGCTTGAATTAGCATAACATTTCTGTAACCTTTTAAAGTGTGAACATTAAAAGCCCTTTCATTATCATAATTCTTTTTCACGACAAGAAATTAAGTTTTTAACAGTATTTATATGCATTTTATTTTGTTTCTGCCCGCAGTTAAGCTTTGATGAGATATTTCACCGCAGTAAAAACCCATTTGTGACTCTCTTAGACCAGGGCCGATAATTTTTGAAACCAAAAAAAATTACAGTAGGATGAAACCCATTTCTAAAAGGTGGGAAATATGATCAAAATGAAAGGAAAAATAAATTACAGACGATCCGA
>NC_052116.1:922690-954707 GCF_012273895.1 Zerene cesonia | reverse complement strand
TAAGGATAAAAAATAGTTTATCTTGATTAAAATTGGAGGTGAAAGTTTGAATCATGACAATTTATTTAAACTCCGGCGAAGCTGCCGGCAACACCTATTTATTATATAAACTTACTTGATATTATGTATAGATGCCACTTCATTAAGTATCATGCCACTAGCCTGTGTCACAATGGAGATACCAGTAGCAAGTTCTCTTTCCAATATTATTTCGGGCTTAAACTCTTCAGGAATACCTTGATACTACAAAAATATATATATTATAGTAAAAATTTTGAAAGAATAGAAAAAATTTGATCACAAGACGGGATTCAAAATTCTCATTTAAAAAGCTACTAGCCTCCCCGCCCTTTCGCCCGCGTATGGCTGTATCCCGTAGAAATATCGGGATAAAAAGTTGCCTATATGTTATTCGAGTTATCCAGCTATCTACGTACCAAATTTCATTGCAATCGGTTCAGTACTTTTTGCGTGAAATAGTAACAAACATACACATACATCCATCCTCACAAACTTTCGAGTTTATATTAGTAGGACTTTTTGCTGAATGATAAGGGTGGGTAATATATGACGTCATGATACAGGACTTTGTGACTAAAATAGGCTTTCAACGTTTTATTATATTATATAAGAAGTTTTTGTTGTATAGAGAAGAATTTCTCTCTATATATCTCACTCAATATTAGTATTAAAAACACGAGTATGCGTACAAAATGTTTTTATATCTCTATATATTAGATTAGTTTAATTTATTATAGACTCGATTTCATCTGTACTGTTTTTACGGACTATGTATTATTGTGTTTGATTTTACGCAAGTAATAAATATTTTGAAATTAAAAACCTTTTAACGGATTTTAAACGCGATTTATTCATTATATTATTAACCCGACGTTTCGAACACTTTGCAGCGAGCGTGGTCCCCGTGACCACCGTTAAAAAGTTTTTAATTTCTATATGTATTATTGTCTCACGTAAGTCCACCAAATAACATGACCCATATTCATATAGATATAAACCTAGGGTCAAGGAAGTATGGGTTTAGTTATGACCTATGGGGTCATGGGTTTGCTAATTTAATTTATGCAATTACTCACCACAATCATCAATCTCAAGTGGATGCCTTCGAAATAAAATCTCCGCAAGTATTTATATCCTCGTCTCATGAATAAACCTGTAAAATTTTCCAATCTGTACGTTTTAAATAATCATATTTCTAATAGCAACGTTTTACCACATACATTTTCTAGGATCAAATTAAATGGAATATTACAATTTGAAAATAAGTACCTTGTTCAATAAGTGCTCATTGAATCAACTATAATTCTCTTCGCGGACTATAAATTGGAAATGGTTTAAGAAGGGATTGACGAGAGGAATAAAGGAAAGGACTGGGAAGGGTAAGGAAAAGGCTATGGGCCTCCGGCTCCCCCACTCACCGAACGAAACACAGCAGTATGCTATTTCACGCCTATCTTCTGTGGGGGTGTGGAACTTTCACAGTGCGAGCTGGCCCAATTCGTGCCGAAGCACTCGACTCCCACACACATACATAAGTAAAGACAATAAATATATTTAAAGCATACATTCACTTGGCTCAATCGCCAAATAAATAGATTGAAACAAATTCATCATCATCAGCCCATATATATATTCCCACTGCTGGGACACAGGCCTTCTATGGGGTGAAACAAATAAAGAAATAAATATTCTATAGAACTTGTACACTCACCGTTTTCCAAACTCCAAAACCCAATTTCGTTTCTAACAACCCGACCGCCTTGTATCTTACCGAAATTATAAACTTCTTCCAACTTAAAATCCGATCCTATAAAAGTTATTAAGTATTTGATTCTATTAATCTTAATTACTGAGAGTCTATTTAGTTATAAAATTAACGAAATTCTGTTGTTTGGTATTGTTTCAGTAATTAAAAGCCACTGAATAAATATCATTTTAAGGATTAAATAATGTTATTGGTAATTGTAATAATCGTATTGTGCTTTTTTATATAAGAGCGAGCAACAGACCGGTTTGCCTCATTAGGTAAGCCACTACCGCCCATGAACCTTTGCTGAGTTAGAACCTCTGAAAATGCCCTCTTTTACGGAGATCAGGAATGAGAATAGATTGATGATGAGAATAAAGGATTGGGCTAAGAGGGTGAAGAGAGTCAACAGATCTATCACTCGCTGTATGAAGAAAAAAGTTACTATTTCACGCTGGTTTCTGGGGGGGAGAGGTAGATTCCCCGATGCGAGCTGGCCCGATACGTGCCGAAGCGTGCGCGACTCCCACATTCAGAAATTTGTTTTCGAAACATTTAATTTGATCGTATTTAAAAGTGTACATAATATAAGAGACAGATGTGTTTACATCGTGGGGATATCGATGTTATATAGTAATGCTATATGTTTTATTAATTAATACTAAATATAAATTTTTTTGTCTATTAGATTTATAATTCGAAATTTTGAAAATAAAGCCTATTTTTTTGCTTATAATAATGAACTTGACTTCTGCACTAATAAAACACCCCTTATTACTTTTTCTTTAGTTTAATAAATAGACATTGATATATAATATTTAAATGTTTTTTCTACGTCACCGATGCCCCGGGGAGCAAGTACCACTCGAGAATGAGACCAAACGACAATAATTTCCTATAAAACACAGAATTCTTAATAACAATTTCCTATAATCACGTTAATCAGTGGAAAACTCATGAAGTAAACGAATAACAAACTCAAAACTACACTCGAATTAAAACCATCGCTCTTGGGAAAAGTTATAAAGAAATGTAATTTAGCATATAATATAAAAAAAGGATACCTTCACGCCTTGCAATAGTCACGTCTGCGTTAATTGATAAATTCAATTTAGAAAATACGTTTTCATCCATTGAATTACTTGTTAAACCATCTCTATCATCGTTTATAATAAGCCATTTGTAATTTGAACCTAACCGCTTATTTTCGGATGCCTGAAAAGAAACAAATTTTCCATATAAAATGAAACAGATTTCCTTTCAAGAATTATGAGAAGGGAGTCTGTAAAATATTGTATTCCTGACGTTATACAGAAACATTTGTTTTTCAACTAGCTGCGCCCCGCGGTTTCACCCGCGTAAGTCCATATCCCGTAGGAGTATCGGGATAAAAAGTTGCCTATATGTCATTCCAGTTGTCCAGCTGTCTGCGTACCAATTATCACAGCAATCGGTTCAGTAGTTTTTGCGTGAAAGAGCAACAAACGCACACACATCCTTACAAACTTTCGCATTTATAATATTAGTAGGATAGTAGGGTTAGTTGGATAATATTAATGAAATTTTTTAGAACTAAAAATTTATAGCATTTAAGCAAACAATGATATGCAATAGATTGGCTTATCATTTATGAGCGATTTGTTTCAGACTACAACAGGCAAGAAAGATGATTAAACGCAACAAAAATCAAAAACAACTCACTAGAGCTATTTTATTAATTTAATGAAAAGACACAATATGATACAGTGATAATATATCACAATGGGCAACCTTATCACTGCAGTTATCTCCACCAGACAATCACGAAGAGAACAAAAACTTTTAATCTTTTACCTATTTAAAACGGTTAATCAAACTATCACACTAATATGTTTGTTTGTTTGGATCTTTGTCCGTCAATCATGTAGAAACTACTGAACAGATTTTAATGAAATTTATACATACAGATTTAGGTATATAGACAGGGTAAGTGCTGACATTTTTTTTTTTTTTTATGTCATAGCGGGCAACTGGGCTTGTGGTTCGCCTGATGGTAAGCGATCACCACCGCCCATGAACATTCGCAAAGGTAGGGCATCAGCGAATGTGCTGCCCGCTTTTTTGGGGTAAGGGAAAAGGAATGGATTAACGACTGGAAAGAAGGAATGGACTGGGGCGGGTGAGGAAAAGGACACGGGCCTCCGGCTCCCTCCGACTTGGGTGTAGGATACTTTTTATTCCGATTAAATACTCCGGTGGGAGAAACAGGAATCTTGATATCGGGCGGAGCCGGGACGAGTGGCTAGTGTTCTGTGAAATTAATACGATATTAAGAATACATACTTTAATCATGATTTCTTCAAATAAATGACAATCCGTTTTAACAATGATTCCTGTTAACGTATAAGATCGACGGAAAAATGTATCCAACTGATTTAAATCAGCAGGTTTATCGAAGTTATGCTGCGACACTGATATCCAGTTGATATTCGCTTGCTTCACGAAGTTGTGATCTGAAATATAATTAACATAAATGGATGGGAATCTGTATATTAACATAGATGTTTTTGTTGTTAATATAATATATATTGTATGTGGGAATCGAGCCAGCTTCACCACGAATTGGGCCAGCTGGAACCGGGAGCCACACCCCCATAGAAGACCCGCGTGAAATGGTAGAATACCGTGTTTCCTTTGGGGAATGAGCCGGGTGAAGAAAAGGATATGGGACTCCTTTTCTTTACCCGTCCCAGTCCTTTCCTTTACTCCTTTCTTAATCCCTTTCTAATTTAAAGTCGGCAATTCCGTATCAATATTCGCGCGCGTCCACGTACAGCGTTAACCGTTTCTGTTTTCGCAGCTACTTTTTATAGAAAATATTTATTTTTAACTAATTTGCCTTTAAATTGTAAGAAAGACTAGATTTTAATGAACCCACATGGGAGGAGTCTGTTTTCAAATAAAAAAGAATCATCAAAATCGATTCACCCAATCGAAACTACTGAGATAACAAACGTAAAAATACACAAGAATTGGAACTCCCCCCTTTTTTAGTGATTTTAATTTTGGTGGGGTCCATACCCCACCAAAATTAAAATCGTATACCGTATGCCCCATGGCATACGGTATACGTCTGTTTCTCTTATTGATTTCCCTAATGGACAAATAGGTGACTAGCCTTCTTTGTCCTACCAGGCCGAAGCATTTTTGTCCCCACCGGGAATCAAACCCAGGACCCCTCGGTTCTAAGCGCCCGCGTTAACATTTTACCAACTCAACTCACCACAGATAATATTATACTATACTAATGGACAGGAAATTTCATTAAACGTTATAGAAGTCTCCCCGTGACCACGCTCGCTGTAAAGTGTTCGAAACGTCGGGTTAATAGTATAATGAATAAATCGCGTTTAATATCCGTTAAAAAGTCTTTAATTTCTAAAAGTTATAGAAGTATTCAAGTCACCAAATTTATATGTAATTCAACACTAGCCTTCCGAACCGGCTTCACCCGTGGTATATATAAGTATAGCCTATAGCCTTCCTCTATAAATAGGCAATCTAACACTGAAAGAATTTTTAAATCGGACCAGTAGTTCCTGAGATTAGTGCGTCCAAACAAACTTTATAATATGAGTTTAAATATATGAATTAATCTGGCTTACCAACATTACCACAAGACATCCAGCATACAGATTTCACATTACTCTCATGGAAATAATCTACTATAAACTGTATAGTATCATTATAGAAAGCATAAGATATACTGACAAAATATAGAAATAGAGTAAATTTCATCATTGTTGGTAGACATCTAGTAGACCTTACATAAATAGGGATTATTCAACGTTTTAGTACATTTTATAGACTGAAATGTACGTCACATTTCGTTTTAGTAATTCATCAAAGCAACATAATCGGCGGCATCAATCCTCTTTGTATTATTTGTTTGTTTGTTTATTGCAATGACGACATAATTTTTACATTACCTAATTCAATACAAAATTTCAAAATATGAATTGGTATATGCAGTAGAAACTGAGTATGTTAATAGGAGGCCTTATAAGAGCGTAATACTTACTGAAACATTCCAGGCGTCTTAGTGAGTTAACTCATGATTTTGTCCGTGAGTGAGTGAGAATACAGGTTGAATAAAAAGCAATTATTCAAATAGATACACTAAGAATATTCATCGGGGAACTTAAAGATAGTTTATTTTTTTTGGTAGTCCCTTATTTCTAAATAACAATACAAAACAATTTAAATTGTTAATTTCTCTTTACCGCAGCGTTTCAGCGTACATTCATAATCAGAACTTCGTTAAAAAGTCTATAATTTCTAAAGGTATAATAGTCGCGTAGAACCAAATACAATATAGTACTAGGATCATTATTATCACACAGTGTCCAAAGCTTTTCGTTTACTAAAAGTCAATAGAAACCACTTAAACTCTAGACCTTTCAGTAGCAATAGCAAAGGACCATTCTACGTGCTCTTTTTGCTCCAGCTTCAGCTAAAACTCCAGTGTAGCCATCCATCAATACATTGATTCCATTGGTTACTTAACCTGTGGGCAATTTTTCTATGAAGGCACTAGACTAGATCTATAGGACCCATCAAATTTGAACATAGCGCTAGAAAACCTCATATAAAAGTATACTTCAATGTAATAAGCGAAGCCCAGAATATTAAGGTATAGTTTTATATAGGTAGCATTATTATAGCAGGCAGCTTAGCTGATGGTTCGCCTGTTGGTAAGCGATCACTATTGCCCCTAGTCATTTGCAAAGGTCGTGCCTCTGCAAATGCCTGCACTAAGTAGTATTTGACAGTTATTTATATCGCAAATGCACATTTTTTGACGCAAACACGTCTCCTGATGTTTAATGATCAGCTTCGCACATATGCACCCACAAGCCCTGTCCCTGGGCGCGAGTGTGTTGACGGCATTCAATGCTGTATCCTACTAATATTATAAATGCGAAAGTTTGTAAGGATGTGTGTGTGTGTTTGTTGATCTTTCACGCAAAAACTACTGAACCGATTGCAATGAAATTTGCTACGTAGACAGCTGGACAACTGGAATAACATATAGGCAACTATATATAGCAATATATATATAGCAATATATATATAGCAATATGTATATAGCAATTCCTATGGGATACGGACTTACGCGGGTGAAACCGCGGGGCGCAGATAGTATCTCATAATTGTTTAAGTGAGTTTCTTTATCATTACCTTAACATATTATGCGTGTCAAATAGTGGATAATCCTACTAATATTATAAGGGTAAGTTTGTATGGAATGATGTATGGATGTTTGTTACTCTTATACGAAAACAGTTTTTTGTATCTGTATGAAATTTGGCATAGAGATATATTATTATCTGAATTAGCACATTGGCGACTTTTTACCCGGATACCACGCGTTAAACGCCGCGGGTTACAGCATCAGTATAATCTTCACAGGTATAAAAATGAAATAGCTATATTGAATTCCCATCATAAATTGCTCTTTTATATTTCAAAAATATTAAATTATTTAACAAAAACAAGAAAAGCAACGGCTGAAACTAGTGTGTGTTTACTTTAATGCGAAATGAGAACCTAAACGGAATATCAAATAAGTCATTTTGATAACAAATGATCGAGCAATTTATTTGACGTTAATGTCGTTTGATACAGCATATTTTTCTGTGTTATTATCGTTGAATCTATAACAAAATAATATACTTTTTGACGTGACAACGTCTTAAATTAGGTTGCGGCTCGGAGTCACTCATGAAAAAGTGTAACGCCCGGTAACGTTACGATGAGTCACCGAACTATGATCGGTCCGCCGCGCGCGCAGCACTAGAGAATTAGGCGCATTGAATCGGCGCGTGCTTGTGTCTCTGTCTCTGTCTTTTTAGTAAACAAAATATATTTTCTATAGTTAAAATTTGTGCAATTCTTATTTTCATTCAATTCCTTGTTCCTATTGTGCAATTTAATAATATTCATATCAATAAATATTCTACCGAGAAAAAGACGTTGTCACGTAAAATCTTCGCCCGTAAAACCGACTTTACAGCCAACCATTTTTTTATGTACATTTAAATATCCAACACCAGCTGTATTTCTACTAATACTCAGTGGCATGATAAGGTTAAGTCCCGTGTCCCCTAGAGGGGTATAGGCGTACATATATATCTGGTTCACTGATCGATTATCTTTATGGACAAGTTGGTGGCCAGCCTGTTATGTCTGGCTAGACTGAAACATTTTTTGAGAGACAAGAAATCGAACCCGGATTCCTAAGTACTACGCTCACGATCCTGGTGCGTTCCATAGGAGATCCCAGGACCCTGGTATTATGCTTAAAGATTGGCCGCCGTTTTAGTGGGTAGAAATCCCACATGGTCTACTTTTCCCCCAAAGCTAGAGTATCTTCTGAAGATTTCCTCCTCGTTAAAGATAAGGTACTACACTCACGCGTTTACCACTGTATTAAAAAGCCGGTTAAATGGACTGATATACATCGTACTTTTTCGAAATCGGTTAAAAATACAACGATTACAAGATGCATCCAAGACTGAGTCAAGAGTTCCAGCCCGGAACATTTCTAAAATTCCAATATTGTTCCAAATACAAGCTTTATTTCGGAGTAGCTAACAGGCAATAAGCAGCCGCATTACATAGCAACTGAAATTCGGTACGGTGTGCAAAAAAGAATGAATTAAAAAAAATTGCATTCAATATGTATAGAAGATTTCAGCTGTTTGTATTAAATGGTTTTCAATTTTATATTACGAGTTAATTTCTACAAATAGTATAAATGTACTATATAAGTCTCTTCCTCTTTGTGTATTTGTAAAATTGTTTATTAGGTGTGGTACATAAAATTGTTAAATTATTAAATAAATGAAAGAGTTGCTCTGTCTATCTGCTTCTTCTTCACGCCTAAACCACTAAACCGATTTGGATAGTATTTGGCACTAATGGCTATAACCCATCTCAGGTATAACTGAGATTGGATATAGTATAGATTTGATAGTAACTCTATAATAGAAAGTACTCCAATTGATTAACGGATAACTTCAAACATATTAATTCATTATTTTTCTGTATATTTAAACTATATCTCTCTTACTAATCTATCATTCACAATAATGCTCAATCGTTAAATTCCCAATTAATAATATTAAATTGCAAATAAAGACATCGCTCAGAAAACTATTTAACATCTTTAAGCTTAGCTGTGATTAAATTGATTAAGGACTCTTATAGGCAATAAGCAGCGAGTGTTACTGTTGAGTACGGTCAGCAAAATCATTTAAATTACTTTTTTAGACAATTTTATTTCGGATATACCTTAAATTGTGGTTTAAAAGAATTTATCATTAATATTAAATTTTACAAAAAGTTTATTGTAAAGTATATGTAAATACTAACTATGATTGAATTTTAATGCTAAAAACGTCACTTATTAAAAAGTTTTATTATGAAAATAACTCCCGACTCCTAGCTGTAGGTTTTCCGTGTTTGCACGTCTTTTCATTTAGCATCCATTGTCTGGTTAAAAATTTTAAACCCACACTCCCCCTTTTTTATTTACGGGCGCCATTTTATTAATTTATGCCTATGCCACAATCACAAATCTGATGATTACAATATTCATACATCGAAATCCGTCCAGCAGCCTGTGCTGTAGGGCTTGCCAAACAAATAGCAATACAGTCACATAACATGTACAAACGCTCGGTAAACAATACCCTGCTTTTATCGTAGTCGGGTAAAACAATGAAAGAAATAGATGAATTTATTGTCATTCAAGACAAGCGAAAAACGCACATTGAAGGTAAGTTTAAAAACTTCAACAATGTGAAACAAAATCTTTATAAATAGCTAGCTGCACGTCCCGACTCCGCCTGGGTAGTCATTTACGGTACTTTTAAAAAGTATACTGTTTGACAAAAGGAAAACACAATCATGCTTTCAAAAGAAAAACCTCCTTCGGGTAAGAACATCCAATGCAACTAGTTGGCAACACTACAAAAGCGATGCACAGATATCTACAAACAAGGCATTTAATAACAAACCAAACACCAGCTTGAACCCATATCAAATTCGCTAAAAATTTATGCCAAGGCACGTGGTGCATTTGCTTGCCGCTACTCCGTGTGTATGACGCTATGGCATCGGATTTTTATTAAAATATGTGTTTGTATGCGGAATAAAGCACTTTTTTAAGATTTTTGGTTAGTTCAAAGATTTGTTTATAAGATGTAATGTCTTATGTAATATTAGATATAATAATCAAATGACAAACCTAACTTTAAACGGATGAAATTATCAGGACGAGCCGGTTTTATGACATTAAATAATGGACACACATAATATTTTATTGTCGAAAATACGGTGAATCAACAATTATAAGCGATATATAACAATTATAAATAAAAAAGCGGTATTTAGTCAACCCTCATAGGAGGCCTTTGGGAACATATATGGGCTGATGATTATGATGATGATGGTGATTTAGTGAACACATAAATCGATTTATTGATGGACGTTTGTGAAAAATTCAAAATTATTCTTATGTTTATGTATTTTTTGCTGACGCTACCCCACCGTACGGACAATTGAACGGCGAATGAATCGTTTCCGAATAGTTTTCAAAATACCGATTCATTGCTGAATCGTTGCTACACTGGAGTAGGGGGACCAATTATTGTGATTAACTAGGACTTTATGTCATACAGAATAAATGCCATTAAATATCACTTCGTTAGCCATAAAATAGCCATAAACCGTGTAATTATAGAGCTTTTAAATACGCATTTGACAAATTAAACTTGAATCGCTAATGTTTTATAGACTTTTGTTCAAATGAAACTATAACTGTATATTACAAAATTTTAATAATTATAATCAGCTGCGCCCCGCGGTTTCACCCGCGGAAATCAGTCCGTATCCCGTAGGAATATCGGGATAAAAAGTTGCCTGCATGTTATTCCAGTTGTCCAGCTGTCTATGTACCAAATTTCATTGCAACCGGTTCAGTAGTTTTTGCGTGAAAGAGCAACAAACGCACATACATCCTTACAAACTTTCGCATTTATAATATTAGTAGGACTACATTTCCGCCCGCGGCTTCGCCCGTGTATTCAAATGTACAACAAACAAACACTCTTTCGCATTTATAATATTAGTGATGACTTCATCTCTTATGTAATTATATTTGCTTATTCTAATATCCAAATGTAACCATCCTATAATCCGAGTTTCAAAACTTTGTGGAAATCAAAATCTTATCCCAATCGGTTTAGTGGCTTCTGATTTAGCAGGTTACAGATCAATTGTAATGCTCGGTCAGAAAATCGATTTCACTTATCTTAAGAATATATTTATTATTTATGTAATGTTTCCTTTTTTAAAACAATAGGATCGCTTGATATGATGTTTGCTATCTTACATACTTGTGTGCGTGTGTGTGTGTGTGTATGTGTGTGTGTGTGTGCGTGTGTGTGTGTGTGTGTGTGTGTGTGTGTGTGTGTGTGTGTGTGTGTTTGTGTATGTGTGTGTGTGTGTATGTGTGTGTGTGTGTGTGTGTGTGTTTTAACAATATATAAAGCCCATATCTTAGGACATACGGGCATATACTGGAAAGAAATCTTAACCCATTAATTGAACATAATAAATTATTTTATATTTTAAGATTTATCCACCCTACAACACATTCCCTATGAAAATTCCGTATTTAATACGATGATTCTCAAAATCCCTCGACCGTTCGGCGAAACGTTGTTTTTTAAATTGCGTATAATGAAGTTAAAATAACCCTGTTATAAAGGAGGTTATTTAGTTAAAAGTAATTCATGTGCATGTGAGTTTAACAAACAATATTATGAATTATAACAATATTTATTTGTTTTGTTTTTCGTTTTTTGTTGAATATCTTAGGGAATGTTTAAGTTTTCAATAACACGAATAATAAGTTTTCATTATTAAGTTCGTCTGAAAACCAGCGCTGTCTGATGCTCAGCCTATTGCTTCGATATAAAAATGTTACTTTAAATGTATCAAATATCTAACATCTATGTTTTTATAATGAAGCTATAAAATCCCTTTTATTTATTAACGTCTAGATAATTTTATCACACTAATCGTACTAATATTATAAATGCGAAAGTTTGTGAGGATATGCGTGTGTTTGTTACTCTTTCCCGCCAAAACTATTGAATCGATTGCAATGAAATTCGTTACGTATACAACTGGGAATAACATATAGGCTTATTATCCCGATATTCCTACGGGATACAGATTTACAGGAGTGGAACCGCGGGGCGCAGCTAGTGCTATATGAATAATAAATAGAATGAAGTTATTTGAAGCAAAAAGAAATACACTTTAGACTTTGAGTTACACAAATTATATAAGTACATTATTTATGGTTTAATATAAAGTGCGTTATACATACAAACATTCAGTATTAGCATAAATAAAATGAGTTGAAGTCTGAAAAACTTCTAAGCAGGCATTAAGTTCTTACTTATAAACGTTTACAAAGGTTCGTCTGCTTTGTGTTTTACATCCAACAACTTCCATCCGTGTAGATTTTCCTTTTACGTTTGTTCATTTATTTGATCAAGAAAGTCAAGTCCCACTACGTTTATTTGTGGTTTAATGTTTAGTGTACGATGTTTTATCCTAACTAGTACCTAAATTGGTTTTAGAAATTGTGGAGTTATGATGTCTTGAAGCGGGAGTAATTTAAGTGTCGGAAAAAGATGAAGCCTAGCGCCATCACTGCTTTAAGACGTGATGGTACATACAATAAAGAAACTGTAAGTTGTATGTGTATATATTTTCGTAAATTCTCTCACAATTATATTTAATATCGAATTGTCGAAACATTGCATTATATTTTAAAAATCATTTTGTTAAAATACACGATACGTCTCCATAAAGATTACAAAAAACAATATATTAAATCAACGAATCTAATAATTCTCAGATGGTTTCTAAACGACTTCGCTTATGATAAAAGTTATTTAATTTTCGTATCGACATCAACGGACGAACGGCGCTCGTTAGTGACCGTCAATCTTGAGTTATCAATGTTTGGACAATTTTTTGGCGACTCCCGCCATTTGCTTGGGAGTTCGAAACGATTTTTTTATCATTTAGCACGTCGTTCAAACATTTATTGTAATCTTTGGAATGTAATGGAATTTAAATCTTACCATAGACTACTATATAAGAGCATTTGTAACACTTTTTTACTCTCGTAGTATTTTCTGACCCCTTAAAAGCATTCATGGGCGGCAGGCGAACCACCAACGGTTACACAACAATATCATTACATACGTAGTTCTTTAAACTAAGAGAAATGAAGGCTTATTTCCTAGTATATGCCATTACAAGCAACAAACGTAAACGCGTCAGTCACAAAATTATATAAGCTAACACGAGTTGGTTGTAATTAAAACTTCTGTTTGTGTTACCCTCCAGTGTTCGTTTCCTTGTTGCGAAGCGAAGCGAGCAAGCGAAGCTATGCGATTTTATAAATGTTTTAATATTTTGAACGATGTCTATTGGGGTTTTTACGAGTAAATGGTCAAAGATTGCACATTTACATAGGTGGTGAAGCAAAATGATTTTATTATAGGAATGATAGAGAGTTGGTAGAGTGGTGGTAGAGAGAGAATGGTAGAAAGTTTTATTATGGAAGCCGAGCACGCTTCAGCACGGATTGGGACAGCTCTCGCCGGGGTAGTTACCACAGCCCCTCAGAAGATCAGCGTAACATAGCAGCTTACGAATGATACTGCATGTCGTATGGTAAGTGGGGGAACCGAGAGCCCCTTTCTCACCCTTTCCATTCCTTTTTTCCGATCATTAATACTTGTGAAATTTCAATGTAAAACGGGCAACATATTTGCAGATTATCTACCTCTAAATTTTCATAATTACGAAATGGTAGTGATCGCTTACCATCAATCAAAACCACCACCTCAGCTGCCCGCAATGGCATAAAGGAAAGTAAATCCTCTCCGCTCCTATACTGGTTCAGCTTCAACAAGATCATAAGAATAACGCGATTAAAATTCTGTGTCTAATGTTATCAATAGCATCCATAAAGTGCCATTAAACTACTAAAACTATTGTAAAATTACAAACCAAATTCACATGTACAAAAGTACCTGGCACAAAGGACATAGTTTCAGAGTATATTCCAACGATTACACCCTAAAATCGATAATAAATTAGGTAAATTAGTTTGTCGCGGTTTCGTGCCCGAAAGCAATAAGTGGGCACCGTCAAATACTCTGATGGAACCTTCGAGACTTCGACTCTGAACATTAGCACGGTCTCTCGTTGTGATAAGTTAAAAAGGTCTAAATATTAACCTACTTTTATACTAAATTGTGCAAGAAGGTGTATTAGACGTATTATTTTCGAGCATATTTTAAATAGTTTAAATTATGTTAGGAAATATCTATTTTATGGTAATACTAAATCCATCGAAATTACCTGCGTTAGAAACGTGATAAAATACTTCTTTTAAGATTTTCGCTTAATTAAAATATCATTAATTAACTGTAAGCTCCGACTTCGCCCGTACATATATAGACTATGTCACTTCTTGTAGATGCAGCATTCTGTTGAAAGAATTTTTGAAATCGGTCCAGTGTTACTGAAAACATTACAAACGTACAAAAACATACATGTATGTTCTTTATATTTTTAGTTTAAATTGTACGTACTTTCACGTTAAACGCTTTAATTGATTTTCTTTCACATAACCGTTCATTTTCTAATAAAAATCTATATATAAAATTTGTATGCCAATTGTTTGGCAGATTGTGTGGACTATATTATTGTTGACCAATGTGAACTCTGTATTACCACAATTCAAACAAATAAATGTTTATTATTATATTTTTATTTTAAATTTTCCTCTGCTTTAGAGGGGGTACCCATTACACTCGGGCCAAGCGTGAAACGAAACAAACTTTTACATTTATATTAAGAATGTTGATGATAATGTGGACGACGTGACGAACTTTCGAATATTATAAACCAAGTCTCATTGAGAAAACGACACTCAAAATAACAAGCTCACAAAACTCTTTTAAACATCAGACAAACAAATGGCATCAGTCTCCACCTTGTTTTCTAAACACAAAACAAATAGCATATAGACCAAGACAAACTTCGGCGCACGTAGAAAATTGAAAACTGACTTTACCATTCAATTTGCACAGACATAAATTTCAATATATACGATAATATACATTCTACGAATGACACCATAATTCACTACTCTGTGTTCGGAGCCACAAAGTTTTAAGGTCGAGGCGCGTTTACACTGCGACACGGATGCGACATGGATACGACACGATTTTATAATCTATTGGATTATAAAATCGTATTTTAAAATCTTATGAATGTGGTAGTCGAGCACGCTTCGGCACGAATTGGGCTAGCTCGCACCGGGGAAGTACAACACCCCTACAGAAAACTGGCGTGAAATAATAGCATGCTATTGTGTTTCGTACGGTGAGTGGGGAAGCCGGAGGCCTATTTCCTTCTCCTAGCCCTCCCAGTCTATTTCTTCTTTCCAGTCATAAATCTTTCCTTATCCCGAATCCCTTAAAAGCGGGCAGCGCATTTAAGAGGTCTAGTCTCTGCGAATGTTCATGGGCGGTGGTGATCGTTTACCATCAGGCGAACCAGTTGCCCGCTATGACATAAAAAAAATACTACCAGACTCCTTGCTTCACCATATCCAACTAATGCCTACGCGATATGATATTAGTTCTTTAACTTTAGTTATGTTACCTATTACGAAAATATTATATCGTATATTTGTAAAAAAGGCTATTTTAGATAGGAAATAGTCGCATATAGTAAAAAGGTCTCTTTAAAATAGAATATTAAGTCCCACAAGATTTCTTCGGGTCATGAATCAAACGTCGCGACCCATTGCGTATTCTTGGTTGAAACAAGCCACCGCTGTTATTTCATACAACTAAATGAAATGTGGTTACTCAAGCTTTTAATAGGATTATTGTTTCAGGAATAAATTATTAAATCTACAAGTACGCTTGGTAGAATTTTCGTAGGCGCTTGTTTTAGTGTTTTCATTTATCGTCATACCTTTATGTCTTTAAACATTTTCGTTTCGTATTTGAAGACAAACTAAATGCAAAATAAAAGAAATTTAAATATAGTATATTAGATGTGACTTTCTGAAACCTTTACTTCTACTCTGCTTATAGACTACTAGCTGCACCCCGCGGTTTCACCCGCGTATGTCCGTATCCCATAGGTATATCGGGATAAAAAGTTGCCTATATGTTATTCCAGTTCTCCAGCTGTCTACGTACCAAATTTCATTACAATCGATTCAGTAGTTTTTGCGTGAAAGAGCAACAAACGCACACACATCTTTACAAACTTTCGCATTTATAATATTAGTAGGATTTAGGAGAAATGCAATTTAACATATCAACTCTGATGTCCTAAATTACCACACTTATACAAATATTAGCTTCACCTGTATTACCTTTTGCATTTAACGAACTCCTTTAGACTTAATTTCGACAGATGATGGACAGATTTCATTCAAACTTTGTATAGTTTGATAAGTGATCATCGGTTGCAATACAATTAAATTACATAAGTTTATCTTATTATCCTAATTAAAATCATTAGGTTTCTAAGAATTCCTAACATAAACTCAATAAAATAACGTAATATGACAGACACACGCTGTATAGTTTATTTAACCTTTATTTATTTTTAATATTGATACTCGTACAATCAATATAAAATACCAATTCAAATATTAATATCTGTATAAATAGATAACTATAATATACTCCAGGTATGACCTGCATTCTGATGTAACCAATACCGAGTCAATATCGATAATTCAGCTCCTGATATAACTTAGGAATTTCATTAATTAGTTGATATCAAATTCGTATCTATACATCTTGTACAGACACCTAGACTAGGGCTTGAGCCTTATTAGAGACATTAGTAAAGGTGTAGGAATATAAACTATCTTTAAAGACAAATCTAAAAATAACAAAACTTGCATTTATCGATTTCTTTGGTTTGAAATGATTGAATACTAGCTGCACCCCGCGGTTTCACCCGCGTAAGTCCATATCCCGTAGGAATATCGGGATAAAAGTTGTATATATGTCATTCCAGTTGTCCAGCTGTCTACGTACCAAATTTCATTGCAATCGGTTCAGTATTTTTTGTGAGAAAGAGCAACAAACACACAGACATATTTACAAACTTTCGCATTTATAATATTAGTGACTGCAATTTTTGTACTTAAAAACATGGTTAATCAAAAATAATACTATAAGAGTTCCTTCCTTCTCCCCAGTCCAGGCATGGTCGCAGACTGAAATATCAAAGGGGATAATAAATAATAGTAATAATAAAATATTCTGAGTCGGTAAATTTAATTTTACTGCACATCACAATTTTATTACACACATTATATAACAAATGGAAGTCTAGTTTTATTGCCAAATCGGGTGATAAAATTTAGACTCAAGCAGGATCACTATTAGACGTCACGAAAATATAAAATGCACCGCAACTATGGGCAAAAAATATTTTATTTCTTTATTCTTTATAGTAGTTCTATATATTACCGAAAAATAAATTGACATTGTAAAAAAAAAAGACCATGCCGGCACATATGCACTATAAGGCGGCCTTATTGCTCAAGAGCAATCTCTTCTAGGCAACCTTTTTGTAAAGGAATGTTTAACGTGTACGCGATGGCACAAAGCAATAACGAATATATTATTAACGTAGCACAACGTATATAAATACTTATTATATGTTTCAGAATGGTGACGGACCGCGCCTGATCACCCTGAACTTAGTGACATTACAATCAACCTGCTAGAACTTTCCAAAAATTTACAAAATCAACGTAATCAGCCGAATGATCGCCAAGTATAATCCAGCTCGATCATCGGCCGTACTCGGGAATCAATTTGAAAAACAAAATAGCGTTGGCAACAAACACGGGTCGTGTTGCCAAGCGCGGTCACTGCAGCAATGCGGAGCTTTATATGCAAGAGATAGCTCTGACTTACGTGGGTGTGTTTGAGCACTGCGGAGCTAAATTGTCCAGCTAAAGTGGGTATAATATTGATTACCATGAAATAATCTAAATATGCGCCCCGCGGTTTCATCTGCGTAAGTCCATATCCCGTAGGAATATCGGGATAAAAAGTTGTCTATATGTTATTCCAGTTGTCCAGCTGTCTACGTACCAAATTTAATTGACTGAAATTTGGCATGCAGATAGAGTTATGACGTAGACATCCGGTAAGAAAGGATTTTGAGAAATTCTACTCCCATGGAGATAAAATAGGTGGATAAAAGTTTGTACCATGACAATTTACTAAGACCGCGTGGGCACAGCTACGGGCGACAGCTAGCTTGTCAATAAAATTCTGGTAGAGCATCTATTCAGCGGACAACAGAGCTGGTCTGTCATCCACCAGCTGCAAATGCGGTGGTTTAGGGGATAAAGAATGAGAAAAGTATTGACGACTGGTAATGGGCAGGATAGGGTCAAGAAAAGGATACGCCAGATTTTATGAAATCTACATCCGTAAATTCAATTAAAACTGAATAATAACGATGTTTATAAAAATTAAGATTTATTGTATTAAATAGAAAATGTCTTTGGGTGATACAAAATATAAATTATAAAAACGTTTTTAATTGCTTTTCGCTAGTGCGCATGAAGCCTAAGTGTTTTGTGGTCGATTTTCGGCTTACCAGATTTCGGCTTCGAGTTTTGTAACATGAGGAAGTTTGGTAAGAGATCGCCTTTGGTACCCCCATTTATAGTTATAGATGTTTAGAATTATAGGCCAGCAATATTTCATTGTAATTGAACTCATTATAATGTAAAGATATGTTTGAAACCAAATAATATTTAAATAGTTTGTTACATAAGGAAATTGTCGACATAAAATAACAAGTTAAGTAGCATGAAATATTAACGGTTGATTTGACATAATTATATTTGGCGTTATAGCGTATTAAACACGCTTAAATTAGCTTTCTGTATGTTTGTGAGTATATAAAACCAAGGCTCGTTGACAATACAATAATATCATAAATATATCGTCTTATCCTGATTAGTATCGCCCGTATTAAATAAATTGTTTACGTATCTATGCTCTGTAGAGCAAGTGAGACAATTTACTATTTTCTTTTTGCTTTTATAATCTACATATGTTATTTATTTATTTAAAATTTAGCTATTACTTATTGTCTTTTGTAAAAAATAAATTTAAATCCAGGGTCTTCTGTTTATACGCTAACATGTTAAACACAATATCAATGACGCGTCAATATAATTAACATTACCCTTACTTCTCTGATTAATTGCATAAGGGGGAAATGGGGGAATTATATTCTACCTATGTTATATCATTGATTATATAAAACTATACACTACTAATGCTGTCTTAATGTTAATACGTTTATATTGATCCTTCAATTCTTTACTCAATGATGTAGTTCATTAGTGCATTATAGAAAATACGATCTTATACTATTTCAACCACAGAAATAACTAAACATTTTTTGCAATTGGTAAACATCCAAATGTCAAGTGATTTTCATTAAAAAAGCGTCAGCAACCGCAAGCTTCGGCGACAGATTGTCGAGTTTCAGTTTATTATTTATGGCACGGCACCGTACAGCGCAGCAGAATTTTGAAATATTTACAAAACATTGCTGCGTAAACTTTTTCATACGCTTATTTAATATTAATCATTGCGAAATGAATAGCTTTGCACTTGGTAGGCTCTTCTCTGTTATGACATGGAAATAATGCATGATATACTGATGATTGGGAAGGGGTTCAGTCTAGAGGTCGCGGATGAATCAACAAGCACCCGTGGCCTCTTTACTGATTCGGTTCGACGGAATACAGTAGGGTAGGAATCCGTCATAGACCACGGTCTCCTCACTGGGGGCCCTGGGTATCTATGCTACAAACTATAAATAAAAAATTAAACAGAGGTCCCGTGAATGACAAATTATAATCTATGACCATGACCATGTATGACCATTTTTTAAGCAGTACTAATTCCACTATATGAAAAAGATAGAACTGTATAGGTCCTGTAGAACCATCACTTCCCTACACAGAAATTAATACTGCTTTAAGACGTCCCAGTAACCCCTCTGGATTACATGAGATTTTTCACGGACTCTATTAATTTTTTTACTTCGTAAATAGACGAAGTTTCTCTTGATATATGGCCTTAGCTAGCTCATGAAGTTCTGGTAAAGAGTTACAGTAATAGAATGATAAAGTTAATATTATTTTTTTAAAATAGATCAAACAAATTTATAATTGTACGTTAGTAGTTTTAAGCCACGGATTTTTTCAATTTCACGATTTGTTTGAGGCATTTATCATCATTATCAACTCATCATATGCTCCCAGTGCAGGGACGCAAGCCTTCTATGAGGGTTCAGAACATAATCCACCACGCTGGCCAAGGGCGAATTGGCAGATGTTACGTAATGTCGTCGGACTTTTCATTTTTTATGTCATCGTCGGTAATCGAGCTGGTGGGTCGTCTGATGGTAAGCGCTACCGACCATGAATATTTGGACAGGCGATTGCAGATCTTATGCCGCTACAAAGGGATTGCAAACTATAAATTGGATAGGGATTATGAAAGGATTGACAAGAAAAAAAAAAGAAAAGGACTGGGAAAGGTAACAAAAATACATAGGCCTCCGGACTGTTGAATCTTCCACATGATGATAGATGCCTGTTTTCGCTCGATTCCTGCGATGTTTCAGGTTACAACCTTACGTGCTTGCTTCATTTATTACTTTCCTATTTTTACACTAAAAACTGTGTGTGTTAATGTAGACAGTGTATAACGTCGTTTGTTACGACAAATACTAATTGTAATAAATGATATATAACTGAATAGAGTACAAGAAATTATGAAGAAAATATAGCATACTCTAGTTTTCAACGCGTTTTCTCTAGTTAAAACTAGTTGTATCAGAAATTGTAACTAGGGAAAACGCGTCCTAACCGAAAATGGGTTGTAACGGTAACATACATAACATTAATATCCCATTGAATTCATAAATTTTGACTTGCTTTTATTCATCATTAATACATATACAAAAGCCACGTTTAATGGATTTCGGTTTTATAAAAACGAATTTCGCACAATTCGTGACGAATTACGCGTGGAATGGATCAACCCTTTTGCGTGCGGTTTAAGGTACGAGATATTTGCATCATATATTATAATTTTATTTTATGGAATCAGCTAATTTATGAAGTGTTTTGAAGTGTTTGGTTACATGTCAATGAAGTAAGTGTTTTTAAGTGGGAGAAATCTAGTATAAGATATTTACTCCCAGGGAAGGCGCCGTGGGTTATGTCGGATTCTTTCTGACTTGATTCCCACCGTGATTCAACGCTCTTTTTTGGATGGGACTGCGGAAACATATTGTAATCTACTGCGTATTGAGGGCCACCGATGGTTTCCCCCCACTAGTGTACGCTGGAACACAAACCACCGCCTACAATGTTCTAAGGAAAATTTTGACTTTGTTAAGAAAGACAGTAATAAAAAACCGCATTCTAATTAGTTCATCTAGTTCATAGCTACAATACCACATAAAGCTGACCCCGAAACACTTTAAAAACACGTTTTTTTTTATTTATCGTGACGTTTTAACACCTCGTTTGAACTTCATCAAATAAATAGCCAATAATAAACAATTCTTCGCAAAAAATGTTCCTTTTATTTATATAATCACTTAGGACTATATAAAATAACTAGATCGAATTAAATCGCCATTGTTTATTACTTGTACCACACACTACATGATCATCCATCAACCAATCGTTACATACCTACTCTCTGAACAATATAAGCGAAAAGTAAGTCACTTTGTATGGATTATGAATTGACTATCTGTTGCCCGCGTAGTCGTTTATAATTTACATTTATATACGAATAAATTTGTTAAGTTTTTTTTTTAATGCCGACGAAATAACATTTATTGATTTTCTGCATTGGAAATTATAGTTTACAGAAGATTTATATATTCTTCATTTTAAATCGACTTACCCTAATACAAACGAATTTATCAAATCGATTGCGTTTTTTTGAAGTGAAACTTCTTTAGAATCGTTGTGATTTCAAACCTGATGCAACGGAAAAACGACAGGTAAGAGACACAAATACAAAAATGTGTAGAATGAAGCTGAGACAGAAATAAACATACTATTTTATATATATTCATCTCATTCTTTTGTCAATTGAAGTTTCACTTCTATCGTGTGTGAATCGCACACACAACTTTTTTTTTGTTTTGCGTTTGTTTGCGTTTTGGCATAATTCTTTTTATGTCTGTAATATTGTTGTCATTTGGTCCCATTTTAATATCTGCTACCCTTCTATCTTCTTTAATTATCCTTCTCCCAAGATATCGGTGGCTTTTGTTGTATAAAATAATCATCTACCTTTAGTGAAATGCTGGAACATTTATTATATAATTTTAATCTTATTGTAAACTTTTGAATTAGCTATAAACGATCCGTCTTTACATGCTGCGTAAAGTCTCCGCTTTATTAATATTTTGACATATTTTGACATTTAACAAAATTCATTGTTTTACTGCTTAGATTATTTCGAACAAGTTTAACAGCTAAAATTTTATTAGTTTTTAAAACTAAATTCCATTGCACCAGAGAATTAATATAATTAAACAAGAATCAAGCATTTAACCAAATTACTAATACATTCCTACCTATTTATTACTATAAATATAATTGTACTGTTTATTAGTTTAATAAAGATCTATTTATGTTTAATTTATTCTCTTGTAAATCATAAATACCCATCATTGCTTTCCCATCCTCATTTAGCTTTAAATATCTCAGCTCATAAACAATTCTCTAATCTTCATTACGTTAGAATATATATTTTATACCTAGCACGTTTTCGTTGATAAAATATCTCTTAAAATAATTTTACCATTTTTCTTGGAGGCTTTTTGCTTCCAGTGATTAACTTGTGCGGATTCACGCCTCATATATCAACGATATTATCTCAAGATCTAGCTGGTATGGCCCATTGACCGCGTTGGCGGGAATTTGATGATCAAAAGTGTGGGAAAAGTCCTTGTGTTTTCAAGCCTAGCGGAAATTACATCATTTAACTCTCATCTGCGTATTTGCTGTAATTTTTAAAGGCCGCTTAAAATTTTTTAATTGAATTTGAGCAAAATATTCACCAGGGAAAATATATCGGATTAAGTGGATTATCTTAATCGTACAGTTGAAACAGAGGGAAAGATTATAATCTTTTGAACATTTTTCAGTTATTATTTCGTACCGCTAGCTCTATACAGATATGTTTGTTGCCAGCTCATTTATTACAAACTGCCTTCCGGACAGCTTTTACCTTATCCTTATGTAATATAACCATTTAAAATCGCTCTAAAAAAGTTAAATTTTAAAAACAAATATCAGTATTTGATTTTATCTATATTGAACCATTTCAATGTATTGTATTGTGTAATTGTATCTAGATGACTTTCAAACTATATTCTTTTAAAAGAAATTAGAAGGTTTTGTTTTTTTTATTTCTCTTTGTAATGGTGACCGCGGAAGATGTTTTTGTTTTCATTAAATACTGCGCAATCGAACAAGATAAGAGGTCAAAGATTGCCGGCCTTCCAAATTTACTACTCAAACGTTTTACGAACTTTATCTGGAACGACCGAATTTATACAAAATGTGGTTTAAAATATTATTTCTTTCGATTTTTGTGATTGGCTGTATGGTAAGTGTTTTATATATTTTTGAACCCCGAATGTTTCACTACTCGGGGGTACATTCCCCGTTAAAGTAAAATGTCATCACATCGATTTAACTCTACTCAATTAGTTTCATTAAATGCATTTGAAAAGACTGGAAGGGAATGGAGGAGGCCTTTGCCAAACTGGGGCAAACAGACCAACCTGCCGATGTTGACTCATCAGTCTTAATTCAGTTTTTTTTACATGTACATATTTGTGTGTCTGATTGAGGCTAATAATAAAATAAATAAATTACTTTCAACAAAAATCGTCAATTATTCTAAAAGTGCATTCAAACAAACAAACCTTTTGTCTATATAATAAGCTGAAATGGTACACAAATATACGCTATAACATTTCTGTTAATTCCCTAAAAATTAAAGATTTTATATAATGTCAGTTCATAACAAATACTTTATCAATTGCAGTCTGCCATCGACCTAGGGGGAGTAATTTCTGGCAACAGAATGGCAGGCGTGCCACTGGGCAGGTCGCTTGGTAACGGTGAAGTAGACGTAGAGGGTATATGCAGGGAGTCGGGCATGGCATGCCAGAACTGCACCCATGCCATCACGTGTGTGGCTCTCCCAGTGGGATGGCTTAAGGTATTCGTGTTTACTGGTACTATTTTTAATGGTAAAATATGTTACTTGATTCTAGCTAGATTATACCTTATACTTAATGTTATGATCAGCTCGCACTAACAACACAATGAACGTACAATATTATACTAGCTGTGACCCGCTGTTGAAACCGCGTAAGCGTGCTGCGTAACCGTATCCCGTAGGAATATCGGTATAAAAAGTGCCTATGTGTTATTTCAGTTGTCCAGCTATCTACGAAGCAAAATAGTATTATTATTCACCAATAGATGTCAGAAAAAAAACACGAATAAAACACGAATATGACATTATTTCAGTTGTCCAGCTATCTACGAATCAAAATAGTATTATTATTCACCAATAGATGTCAGGAAAAAAAAAACACGAATAAAACACGAATATGACATTTTCTAAAAAAAATTCCTAGCTAGATCGATTTATCGCCCCCGAAAACCCCTATATACTAAATTTCATGAAAATCGTTGGAGCCGATTCCGAGATTCTAATTATATATATATATATATATATATATATATATATATATATATATATATATATATATATATATATATATATATACAAGAATTGCTCGTTTAAAGGTATAAGATTTGAATAAAATAAACCCCTACCCCATTCTATGTTATCGGCCATCTTGACTTCAGATAATCTACATAACACAAAATAATTACATTTTGCATAGTGTATTTAACAAGGCTTTCAAATAAAAGAAACCGCATTGAAATCGGTCCATCCGATTGAGAACTACAATGCTGCAGATAGACACACACAGACAGATAGACAATGTTAAGTTTGTAACACCTTTTAGTGTTGAAGGGTAAAAATCTTAAACCTAATCAAATAATCTGATGAATACCGTTTTCATTGGACTACAAAAAATCCAATAAACCTCGTCACGAAATGTGTATGACAAATTTCATCCAAATCAGTTCAGTGGTTTAAGCGTGAAGAACTGACAGGCAGCTACGTTCGCATTCGCAATATTATAAGAGATTATAATAAATGTAAACAATATTTTTGAGTCATCGTTTCTAAGTATTCAAGTTGCCAGATAAACAGTTATTGAAGCAACATCCATATCATAATTTAAACATGTATAAGCGATACAATCTTAATCTATCATGTCAATGGATTTTCTTAGAATACTTTATTTATATCAACTCTAATAAACAATACCTAGGTACTATTAGTAATTCTATAGTATCTGACAATAGACGATTTTTGTAACACTATTAACGCTTAAATCGCTGGTCACATCTAGATGAATTTTGACACAGGGATAGTTAGATTATTTAAACTCGCATATAGGTGATATTTACTCAGGCTCAGAAAACCAGGAATTGAAGCTGCTTAAATTATAAACCAATGGCTCGCATTGATTGCGCCCGTGGTACTTATTATATAAAAAAGAAAAATTATAAAAATCGGTCCAGTAATTCCTGAGATTCATGTGTCCAAACGAACAACTAAAAAACTCTTTAGATTTAAAACGTCATTAATTTTTCTAAACTGCATAGCTATTTTCTCAGGTGCCTCTACAACAATGCCCTGGTGACCAGACTTGTAACGCTCATTTAAAGAAGTGTAGCTCTGAAGCTGTGCCTGAATGTGATGTGGTCACCCAGAAGTACCAGCACATCTGTGAGCAGGTAAGGTTGTATAGGAGAACACTATTCCTTACTTCCAGGATCGACAAAAAGGGACCCACGGGTAAGGAGTTTTTCGCTCGTAATGTTTGCAAAACACACACAAGCACTTACAAAAAACTTGTTTTTATCGCAATTCCATTGCAGGTGGGCATATTCCCTGACGCATTCGACTGCAGGAAATTCCACCTCTGCTCGCCACCAGAAGGTCTCCCTGATGGTAGAGCAGCAGACCACAGAGTCGCCTTGTGTCCCAGACATTATGGCTACGACCCAAAAACTGCACAATGCTCGGTGAGTTAATATTCATTTCACGCAGACGTATGATAATTAAAAATAACATTTTTGAAAAAACACAACAAAAAATAGCTAAAATGTCTACTAAAGTAGTACTTTAAAATATTATATTAGCTATGCTAAAACACTGTGTTCTTTAGTATACCTTGTTTATTAAACTACGGTATGTACATATTTTTGGAAAATAAATAACTTGCATTTGTTTTAATTTTTAGAAGATTTAACTCAAAAGCATCATTTGATATATCGAATACTATAGTTATTTATTATAAAAATATTTTAACGTTCATAAACAAATAAAATAATTATTGAAATAACTTTAAAATGTACTTTTAATCCATCAACAACACATAAAAAGTATTACTTTAGACGCGTTTTTAATAATAACATGTTATTTTGCAGATTCTTCTCCCCAACGGCCAATGCACCAGCAGACCCATTCCACCTTGTTCTAAAGTCGGCCAAGCGGGATCTCTATCAACTAGTCCTAACCACTATTACGTCTGTCTTTCAAAACAAGGGGCGCTAACCCCTCAAATTTTTATCTGTCCACACGGCTGGGTCTTTAACGATGGCTTCTGTCGGCCAAAACCCGAAATTGACGAGAAAATGGTAAAATTTGACGAAATGATCAAAGACATTGAAACAACAACAGTCGCTGTTGATACAACAACACAAAAACCAACAATGAGTAGGATAGAAGCGTTCTTCTCAACAGATAAACCGGTCACGTATGCAGCGGATACATTCTTAGCTGATAAATTCGATCTATCCAATTACGAAACAATTGATGAAACGCCCAGTGCGAATGATTTTCCCAATTCGTTTGAATCTGATAGTGATTTTTGGTAAATTTTCTTAAGAATATATTTCAATAGATTTAAGAACTATGTAGCAATTAGTTAGGGTAATAAATAATGTTGGTATATATTGTTTTCATTTTATTTTAGTATTATGTATGATCCTTAAATTAAGAAATAGAATTGAAAAAAGAATATGCTTACTGTTATAAGCATAATATATGATTTTCATGTTATGTTGTTTACTTGTAAATTTGATACAACTGATAACCATATGTTTCAATACTTTTTTATAAAAATATAAAAAAAAATTGTTAAGAGTAGTATGAAATGACTATACTATGAATTGTTGAAATTGCATATAAAAAAATAGGGGCACACACTTAATCGGACAAACGAAAAAGAAAAAAATATCAAAGTTCTTCTATAGATTTTACGTCTATGACCCATGTCTAACAAATCGATATTTTGATTCCAAACGACAACGCCTTTCAAAAGATGCATAGCAACGTTCCACAAAAGGGTACTTGCCATAAGTTAAATGAAAGGTGAACAGAATCGATAGCTGACTCCAATTGAAAGTGACTTTGACGAATAATTCACTTTTCGTACATCCTTTCTACATTTGTCGGTTCAATGGCGTCCATTTGTGTGAACTTCTAAATTGGTTCCCAGCTCTGTTTTGCATCTTTTGATGCTTAGTCATCAACCTTTGTTACAGCGATACGAGACTTTTTAGACTCTAATAGACGAACTCTATATAACTCTAATGTATTGGAATTTCAAAGCGATGAATTTAAAATTTTCAAACAGATGTTAAAAGGTATCAAATTGATAGAAATGTTCCAATTCTTTATTGTCATTGATAAGAACAATTACTGGATAAAGACTTTGACTTCAAAATAAGGAGATATCTCATTTCGATTGTAATTTTTTGTTGTGCTTGTTACCTCAGAACTTTCGACTGGATGAAACGATTTTTATCATTCTATATTTATTTAAAAGCTGGTGCCTAAGGTGTGATCTAGTTTCAATTTTGTCTAATTCTAACAATTTGTAGGCAATTAAATTTTTCATTAAAAATAATTATTATATTCGCGACTACTCATAATTCGCCTCGCTAGTTAAATCCCTGATTAACATACTTATATTAACATACGCCATAAACGCTGCGCCATTACGACTTCAAACCAAAACAGAACCTTTAACCGAGTTAAAAATAGACAAACACAAAACAATAAGCCGTTGTTATTTAACATTACCGTTATATCCGAATCTCAGTATCTAAATATCACGCTAGCATGACCTTTGCATGGGTAAATAGGTGTGAGACATCCTGATGTTTATAACGCGGCGTTTTAATTGCCTACTTTTTATCACATACGCACGATCAATGTATTCATAGATAAACTATCACTCGATCTTTTTTTTAATTTTTTTAGTTTTATAGCATTGAAATCATATAGCATATCACTCGATCTATTAAAAAAACCTTATCAAAATCTTTTGCGTTTATGGATCTACGCCTACAGACACACAGATGGCGTGTGTCTGGATACAGACACACAGATTGTTTTACACTATATAGCAACTGAAATAATTCGTTTATTTACCTTTAAATAGGAAAATGAAAATGAAAAAATATTTATTGACATAAAATAAAGTAATTACATCTTTTATACGACCCACTGACTACCGAACTAGTTGGGAACTGTGTGTCGGTTGTCGGTGGCTTCTTGCTTAAAACAATGTTATATTACATTTTATGTCTACTTAATGGAAAAGAAAAACGAATTTATTGTGAGAGAATATGGTTTGCTAATATGTAACTTACATTTGATGGATGATTTCGGGGAGGGAAGGGAAATTATACTGAGAAATGGTCGGTTTTTTCAGAAATGACCTCCCGGCTCTGTCGACTCGTAAACTGCACTGGTCTTGTGGAAGTAAATTAATAATAATGATTAAATTAAACATTACAATATAACTTAAAATTACAAATGTGTGTTATTCCCATAGTAATACCAACTAACAAATCCTGGCAATTCTGATCAGGATAATAAAATAAATTCATGAAGTTTTGTATCGTCACTAGTCATTGATAAGCATACAAAGTTTGATTAAATCATTAAAAGTACGTCAAAATATAGTTTAAAGGAGTCGGTTACATACATGTGAAAATAATAAAGGCGTTTAAACCGTGGCGTTTCCACGTTCATCCAGTTATATCCTTATTCAAAGTACACAAACATACGTGACGACACTATCTCACCATCCGACCCCAGGTCCGAAACAATCGCGACCCCAGGACCTTACCATGCACTATCGGATCCATCTATTGTGCCTTAAGCCCAAGGTTCCAAACGAATAGAAATAGGTACATGGTTGTTATGATAATATGATAAAACTAGCTGCGCCCCGCGGTTTCACCCGCATAAGTCCGTATCCCGTAGGAATATCGAGATAAAAAGTTGCCTATATGTTATTCCAGTTGTCCAGCTGTCTACGTACCAAATTTCATTGCAATCGGTTCAGTAGTTTTTGCGTGAAAGAGCAACAAACACACACATCCTTACAAACTTTCGCATTTATAATATTAGTAGGATTAGTATGATATATAAACAGTATTTACATATTTTGTTCTATGATATGTCAAATTTAATTAAGATATAAAGTACTTTTTTTTATTCGAACTCCTTTGAAGCCTATTATTATTCGCACCGTATTGGCGCTGGATAAATCCTGTCGATCCGCCTCTTTGCTTAATTTATCTGAATTGTACAATTATTTCATGTTTTGCAGCGTCCATTTATCTGACCGCTAGTCTTATACAACTAGCTTCTGCCCGCGGCTTCGCACGCGTGAAATTCGGAAGCTCTTTCACCCCTCCTTTTCTATGTTATTATACACATCGTTCCTCTTGAATTAATATTTCTATTAAAATAAAGCAAAATCTGATGCGTCATTTTAAAGATCTAAGCATACAGACATAGACAGTGGAAAGCGACGATATTTTATACTATGTAGTGAAGTTTACCGCGTTTATAATATACATAGTTTATAATATATTTTTTATTATTTCAATATAAGACCCTCCGAAATAGTAATACTATTAGGAGACTATAACTCGTCTAGACACATTCGTCCTTTACTTAGGCGCGATATCCATAATACACCACGACACACAATTAATTGAATAAACATAAGAATCTTTTACTGATTAAGACCTATCTAGACCCAGGAGATTATGCAGTTTACCTTCTTTGTTGCATAGAAAGGCAAACGAGCTGATGTGATGGTCACACACCATCCATAAACATCTTCAAGCTATCGATATCAAATAGAGATAGATATAAATAATAATAATCTTAAATCTTAATTAACTTTCCAATCAAAAAATTTCCTATCAAAAACAAAAAGGATGATGTCAATAGCTTGGCTCGCTCAATTTACTGTATTATTATTATTTTTACATTTGAATTGAGAATCTCCTTCGCTTTTAGGAACGTCGGTTAGCAAACATAAATGTGAATAAAGTTAATTTAAATTTGAACATAAATCTTTAAATAAACAATCATACATAAATCAGATTTAAACGGATATAAAATTGACGATGCACAAAATTTCATGTAAAATCCGTTGAACTTTTGTAACGTATTTATCAGAAAATGCAGCATTGAATTGTAACAGTGACATTATAAATTTTTATAGCCGTGAGAATAGCATAAAGGTCGGGACCTTTAAGTAACGTAACCGCTTAAATGGATTTCATTATTATACAAAGGTTTCGTGCCTAGGAAATTATGGCTGCATTGCATCGAATTGTTTATTTACAGATTCTAATTCGTATTAGTCTTTATTTAGCTTTAGTGACCTCATGTAACACATATAGTTTGTATTTTATTAGAACTACCTGATCCGTGCATGCTTCGGGCCTGAAACAATACGATTTGATTTCGAAAGGACTCTTTTACCGAACTTATCTCGGCTTTTCTAACGCGCTCCCAAGTTTCATCTATTGGCTTCAAAGTTCACCTGTATATGACTCCTTTAGACTCCATTTTGATCCATTTAAATTGACAGATTTAACTCAAACTTTGTACTTATATCTATGAGTTACATTTTCTTTATTGTGCTCGTTAGGATTATATAATACCCAATTTTCAGGACATAGTATATAAGAGCAAGTAAGATAATTTAGTTAATTCTATCATAAAAGCGTCTCATCCTCATCCTCATTTTAAATTAAAAAATTATAACTACTTATCTCTCCGAAGCACATTTCTCAAAGTTATAAAAAAACTATAAAGCAATATAGAACGAAGCTAGGTGAAAAATTACTAATTTCTCCCAGTACTCTGATCGGTACGTTGATATATATTTCATATAGCAAACGAATACTCTCGCTACAGAGGCAACACACACAATTTTCCAACATCAGTCAATTGGGGACTTACAGAATGGCTATTCCGTTGAGGATCCTCCCTTTTTCGATGGAGGAATTCCATCTTCCTCCCTTCGTTTTCCTATTCGCAATAAACATTCAGATTACATAGCTAAATTCGGAATTTATATAATGTTTAAACAATATAATTTAAAATAAGCAAGCGAGCAAGAAATGAGAAGAACGTGTTAATGCTGGTCCGATAAATAATAAATAATAATAATAATAATCATCTTTATTTAGTCCTCACAACATTAGTACATAACAAAAACTTAAAAATACAGATAAGAGAAAGGATAACGTTGCGTTAAATAACTTTATTATTTTATATACTTTAACATTGGAACTTCTCTGTAAAATATTCCATCCATTTTCTGTATTAATAATATAATATATCATATAAAATAATGGAAGTTTAAAAGTATAAACAAATAATTCAGTGGCTTTCAAAACAAACCACTATTTTAAGGTTTATGTTAACACATACCTAGTCTTGCCATAAATATTGTAATAAAGAAAAAAGAAAATTGTTAACTGCAAATAACATTTATTACTTT
>NC_052116.1:895518-921690 GCF_012273895.1 Zerene cesonia | reverse complement strand
CAGATTCGAAATTCAAATGTAATATTTTTTTATAATTAAGTGTAACAGTATTTATGGCCAGACTAAGTATGTACACAGGTTGTGTATAGAAGTTGGCGACATAAGGCGCCAAATGTAAATTGTGGGTACGTGAGACCGGCATTCCTGCCGACCCATTTGTGCCCGAAAAATACAGAAAATATTTATGCTATTCAAGTATATAATATTATGCTATCTTTTGTCCTTTTATTAAGAGATAAGATAAGGAGCAAATATTCGTTACTTATTGTACCACTCCGTACTGTTTTCAAAAAGGAAATTAATTATAAAATTAAATACATTCTGAGTTTTAAAAACTAATTTGACATTTTAAATTCTTTTATAATAACCATTAATAGCTGAAGAGTTTGTTTTAATCAGAAAGTTCTCGACCGATTCAGAAATTCTTATTAGTTTTTTTTAAATAAGTCTCGTTAAGAAGTAAGTAAATGTAATATGTAAATACAAAACATTATACAAATGACATTGCAGGCGATTTTTATTGATTTCGTTCATAGATTAATTCTAGTTGTTTAATGATATATATACCCAGTATATCTGTTAAGACGAACATTTATTAATAGCTCAATAAACTTATCCATTGATTACATAGATCGTGATTTATTGTGGGAATCGCGGAGTATTGCATGTAACATTAATTGCATATGTACCAATAAATCATTCAAAGTGTTAATTTTACATAATTATTTACTTTTTATTGTCATTAACACTATAAAATATATTAGTATCGACTTACGGTTCATTTGTCTATACTAATAATAAAGATAAAGTTTGTTTGTTTGAACGCGTTATTCTCAGGAGCTACAAAAACGATTTCGAAAATTATTCCGCCTTATATGTATACGTGATCCTTGAGTGCTATAATAGGCTAAATATGTACCACGGATGAAGCCGGGGCGGTCTTTTAGTAGTATATACTTTCTTTCTGTAATCTCTTTGTAATTTTAAAAGCCCATCGGTTTTGGGAGAATTATTCTTACAGTTACACTACATAGTATAAAAGTTGTTTTCCGCCGTCTGTATATGTTTATATTTTGATAGGGTTAATAGAATGATTCAAGAGGAAGATTTATATGTACGTAACATCCAACGTCTCCAAATTTAACGCGTGCGAAGCCACGAGCAAAAGCTTGTCCTACTAATATTATAAATGCGAAAGTTTGTAAGGATGTGTGTGTGTTTGTTGCTCTTTCATGCAAAAACTACTGAACCGATTGCAATGAAATTTAGAAAGTAGACAGCTGGACAACTCGAATAACATAGGCAACTTTTTATCCCGATATTCCTACGGGATAGGGACTTACGCGGGTGAAACCGCGGGGCTCAGCTAATATTCTATAAATTAGTTTAGGTCGTGTACAAACAAATATATAATTCAGAGCTTTTAAAAGCTAAGAAACCTTGGCCGGTAGGTACCTCTCGGCGATGGTATTGGATGGAATCCAAACTGAAGTGCACGCTTTTACGTGGGGTCTTAACACGGAGAGATTAAAATTCCAGACCCGAAGTTCAGGCAATACTTGATACTTGAAAATATAAACACCATCGTGAAATGTGTGTTTTGTTTTCGTTTATTGTCCCATGTGGCGTGTGTTACATTCGATGGTTCTTTTTTATCTATTTGTCTTTGTTATCTTAGCTTAATTTAGTTCAATGTTATTGGTATTAGTAATGGCAGCAATTATTTATAATAAATTGCCACTGAACATAAGAAAATGCACCAGTCTGACGTCGTTTAAGTTATCTCTGTTTGATTATCTAACTGAAATGACATTCTACGCACTTAACGAATATTTTGACCAATCATAAATAAATAATTGACTGAACTAAACACAATGACATTTATCTATTAAAACAATAAAATTACACATCGTACCTTCGATATTTTGTGCTTGGTGCAAACAAAAATATGTATAAATATGATTATTAATTAATTATTTATGTAAAAATTGACAATTGTACGCCACATGGCAGATCACAGTAGAACTTTATATAATGTAATACCTTCCTTATAACCTGTGAATCACAATAAATTATTTTGAATTTGAATCTTTGCTATTGGGAAGTCAACTAAGTACTAAAAAATTAGGGATGTGGTTCAGCGCCATAACGTCTAATCTTGAGGGTACTGTATGTCTTCTAATGTCTTAAAATATATGATCCATTGAATTAAAGAGCTAAAGCAAAAAATGTATGATATTCTTGAAGATATAATAAGTGAATTTGATAGTGTTTTGATTATATAAATGTGTGCATACGTCATAAAGGGAACACTGAAAAACAGCGCTGTCAATAACATTGCAGCATAGGCTGAGTTGTCTCCTTTTTGTCAGTGTCGTTATGACACACTCCTAATATCTGATTCTGGTCTTCTTCGTTTGTGTAGTTTTATATATATGTTGCGTAATTGTATCTATTTCTTGCTTTTTATCTGTATAATTTCTATCATTGGTGTGTTGTGCTGTCCCTGATAAATAAATGTTTCTTGCTTTCTTTCTTTCATTCTAATGATGAAAATCTAGGTGACTTTTTGCTAGCATGACCTGGCTGAACGTTTGCCAGGTCACCAAGTTATTTCTAAAGCTGATTTTTTTAGGAATTACCAAGAATAATTGCTTATTATATTCCATTTTAGCATTCCTCCATCCTCCCTTCGATTTCGTTGAATCATTACTAGCATTAACATTCCCAAGCATTAACTTATCAGGGATATCCGTGTAAAAACATGTGTCTACCTCTGACATTACACACTTGAATTGCATCAAGGTGTGTGGGAACAGTCTAGATTTGTTTTAGATTCTATGGATTATTAACATGGAGTTAGACTTTTAGAATAAACAAAGATATTGAGTATCTTTTAAATTTATTCAAAGTTGTGATAAAGTCGTTTTTTAGTGGAATTTTATATTTAATTCGTGATATGTTTAAGGAAACTAATATTGACAAAAGAGTAATACAGTTGATATTAAAAAATTATTTTGATATTTTACGGAGTTCATAAATCTACATTAAACTTGTGTGAAATCATATAAAATGTTTATTTAAAGTAAGAATATTGTGAATATTAAAATAATTTTAAATATTTATAGAATTCAAATGGTTATACATCGAAAATCCATTAAATACACACTTTTGTCGACATGACCAGCGGGCGGAAAGCTAGCTATAGTAGTAATATAAAGCTGAGGAGTTTTTTCGTTTGTACTCGCTAATCTCAGGAATCACTGCACCAATTTATAAAATCTTTCACCGCTAGATATCTACATGATCCCTGAGAGCTATAAGCTATATATTATGTACCACGGGCGAAGCCGGGTACATATATATAGCTATGATAAATATATCCATCTCCACGTTAGCGATCTTTATTCAAATGCCAGCTGATTTAGTTCAAATTTGTTAGCTAAAATCACTTGTTAGGTTCGAGAAACCACCATCCACTACCACCATCGTGCTATTTAAATCTATTTAAGTCCCGTTTGCTTAGCGAGACTTGAGTTCATATATTTTATAACTTCACTTGTAGTTAGCTAGTTCAACTTCAGATCGAGACATTTCTAAAAATGGGATTCAGATGATTATTACATTTGCAATTTTCGGACGTGCCCGTTTCCTCACGATGTTTTCCTTCACCATTTCGAGCAGTGGTGATGCTATCCACATAAACGGATAAATTAAAAAAACAATTTATTCTGGCCTGGTCTCGAACTCCCGACTTATCGATTTGAAGTCCAAGGTCCTCACCACTGAACCACCACTGCTTGCTAAACACCTATACTTAAATCAAATAGACAGTCGTTGAGCGAAACATTATTTAGTAACCCCTCAAACAAACATTTTTGTTACATTAAGTCTTAGGAGATGTGTCACAAATGTCAGTTTGCTTCAGATCTCATGCACTGTTAAACATTTATAGAGCGAATAACATTATCTGATACTTCATTAACATTATCACTACACTAGCGGACCGCCCCAGCTTCGTCTGTGTTACATATATAGCTTATAGCCTTCCTCAATAAATGGGCTACCTAACACTGAAAGAATTTGTCAAATCGGATCAAGAGTTCCTTAGATTAGTGCATTCAAATAAACAAACTCTTCAGCTTTATAATACTATCACTACATAATATAAAACAAAATCGCTTTTCGCCGTCTGTGTTAGATCTTTAAAATTGCACAATTTATTTTGACTGAGCGATTCAAGAGGAATTTATATGTATACATAGAAAAAAGGGAGGTAAAAGGGTTTCACTACGAAATTAATGCGTGCGAAGCCGAAGGTAAAAGCTAGTAATAAATAAAGTACTAGTTTCGTAGTGACAATTTAGCAATGCAGTATAAATGTTCATAAAAACTTTACATGAGTTAATAAAATTGAGTTTGAGTTCTCATTTTTATCTGGTAATCTCGTCTTAACCATCATTTTCGTTGGTAACACTGAGAATCGTTTCATCAAACCATTACGATTCATATATGAAACTATTAATCAACAATAATTTAAAAATAATAAGAATCTCTATTAGCAAAAACATTATAAACATTACATGGTTACTATAATAATAGTAGAATTAGTTTATAAGGTCCAGTGAGATCCAGACTAGGCTGCTACCTAACTTGGATATCAGAAACGGTATAGTCACTTAATAACAACAAATTAAATAGATATATGGTATTCATAAAGTAGGAAATATATCATTACTTCATTTTACCAACATTATGACGACGATTTAGTCTTTACAGAGTACAAATAGCATACAATGATAAATCCTAATCTACTAATATTATAAATGCGAAAGTTTGTAAGGATATGTGTATGTTTGTTGCTCTTTCACGCAAAAACTACTAAACCGATTGCAATGAAATTTGGTACGTAGACAGCTGAACAACTGGAATAACATATACTTCATCCTGATATTCCTACGGGAAACGCATTTACGCAGGTGAAACCGAAACCGCGGGCCCAGCTAATGTATCATAAATAGCTGTCAATTGAATCGTAATGTTTCGTTTTACTAAAATAACAGAATTCATCCTTTGGAAAATCAATTCTTAGTTAATGCTGTTCACCCGACTCACTTCTGACATACGCATGAAAGTCAAAGTCCTATGTATTGGGAAATCCCACCGTAGTTTGGACCGTTGTGTGTAAAAACCCCTTAATTTAAGGTATAACTGTACTCTTCTTATCATAATAATCATTTTCGTTTGCTATTTATTTCACAGTGTCTAACAATTCCAATAGATTTCAGTTTCACAAAAAGACTCACACACAAGCGCGCACACGCACACTCACGCATACTTACAACACACACATTAAAATTACGCGTTTTCTTTTTTTATGCAATGTTTTGTTCGCACAATGTATTATTGGAATATACTGCCTTCCTTAACACATGATTTTCGTTGCTAAGAAGACAGTATTTTAAATTACACACATTTGTGAATTCAATAAAGTTTTATTTTAGTGAATGTTACATAAATATTGATATAAATAATGCTGAAGTAAATAATAATTTCTTAAATTGTAAAAATATTTTGCCACAAACAATTAGACTAACTTGAATTAAATCAATTACTCTCTTAATATCCAAATAAAATGAAAAACACATGGTATTTCTTACAATGTAGTTGGATATCATGAGTCTACTACCTATGTACATAGGTGCTTATTTACGTACATAACACAAAACACATTCGTCGAAGACTTAATTCTTCGTTTATTACATAAACACGATACCTCCAATAAACACACTTATAACAAGAACACACCAAATAAAAAAAAACAAAGTGTCGATATCATTCGACGAAATAATTAACAAATACCGTTAGCAACGCTCTAGATTTTAATGTAATCCTTAACCAAGCTTCAGAGCCGATTCTGTATCAACTTTTAATTGTACTTTTTGGAAAGTAAAAATAAAATCTCGCAGTAACGTTAAACGTATTCAAAACGTTGATGTATAAACAACTAGATTTGATTCGAATATTAAGCCACATTTCGATATTTTGAAACAAGTTCTATTAATAAGTACCTAAGACACTCAGTTATGACGTTTTTACGAAAAAAAAGGATATTCGACTGATATTTACCTCGCCGGACACCGCCACACAAGGTCAGCGTTGAAATTGACATCCAAAAGTGCATCTAGATATTTATATCAACGCATGACCATTAAAATTAAGTCGATCGAAAGCATCAACAAATATTACTCCCGCCATAGCCGACAAAGCCAACGCGCACCTCACTACCGGCCATTCATTACAAACATCCAACGCGAATCGCAATGCAGTCGCGGCACTAGCAATTCCAAATTCAAAATTATCAAACTCGCGCGCCCGCGTTTTTCAATTTTGACAAGCTGTCATATTGCGCGCGACAAGTAATTGTGTTTTTTTTTTCAGTATATAAACAGCCAAGGTGAGTGATTTTTTTGTTTCTCTCTGGATTTTAATTGTGAAATATTCTACGCGAAATAGAATCAATAAAATAATGATACTCTTTTATAGACGTAAGCTTCAAACAAATAAAATAAATTCATTGAATTTATACGTATACGAAATAATATATTTGTCAATTACAGTCTCTTAAGATATAAATATATGCAATAAATCGATATTTACTACTCAATCGTGACATTTACACAAATATTGTCATAAAACCTTTTCCCACGAAAGGTTTTGAAACTTTCCATCTACCAAAGGGTACAATTCTGATTGTTAGCGAAACACAAAGTCGTGTGTTGTATGAGTCCCTTATTTTGTTTAGATTTATGAAGGTTTGGGACGAACATTAAATATACTGATTTATCGTAATAGTTTACGGCGAGAGGATATTAATATTTTCAAATTACTGTTTTCCGTTATTTCATACGTTTATGATATTTATCGATGTTTTTATTGAAACTTATATATTATGTGATATTTTGGTAACACGTACATATAAAATACGTTTACTACCAAAAATGCGTATACATTATTGAAACTTTTGAGGTAATTCAACAAAAAATATAATGGAAAAGTATGCTATTTTATTAATTTTATAGTCTGATACATTTAGAAATATAGAGTTATTCTGTCTGCATCATAATCAAATCATTGGTTTGCAAAGTCAAGACAAAAACGCATCCGAAAAAAAAGAAACAAAGATCGGTTATTTAACAAATTTGTCGAGTGAGCAAGATAATGCGAATCTCGAGATGACAGTTAAGTACTAGAAAGCTATGGCCTTTGACCCTAAGTCTAGAAAGTTATACACTAACCATTAGTGAGGTTGTTGCTTGAACGTAAAATATTTCATAATTTTTCGACAGCCTTTGGCACAGTGCTTTTGTGACTGGAGATATGGATTCCATCTTAATTTATTTACGTAACTGAACACGAATAATAAGTGTTATTTTTAAGATAGTAATTTAAATTGAAATTTTGTCTCGAATGTAACACATTTAAGCTACTAGGGAATAGAGAAGACATCGTATTTTTTTATTATTGATGCCTTTTTTGAACCAAAATAATTATGATTCGTGGATTTCGCAAGCTTATTTCTACCCAAAAACATACAAATTATTATTTTTATCTTATTATTTATTTCATACGTGTTATCAATGACAAAAATTTCATTTTACCGAAGTTAAAAAAATGAAATGAGTAAAAGTTCGAGAATAACTGAAGAGAAATTTGCGAACCCTTTTACAGCATCACTTTTTATTAGTAATCCTGCATACCTATTAAAACGGATAACATAATACTATACTAGTACTATTACCCAACTTTTATTCACTGCGCCCACCGATTACTCTGAACATATCTATGCACAGATAAAAAAGAATAAGCAATAAATTGCAGAGTTTACGCCAAGAAATGTCAAACCATCTGAACATGTTTCAAGGTTAGCTTGTTAAAATTAAAATTGTACTAAAATTGCATTTTTTCCACGATTTCAAAACAGTTGCTATGCAACCGTTTCCGCATGGAAATAAACCAAAGTTTTCTATATGTTAATATGTACAATGTTATTATTATATTAATTAAAGGATAAATTTTATTCGAGACCAACTCGCACCGGCCTCGTCTGTTATTTATCACGAGTACTTGCTATATCCCACTGTTTTTACACAACAACCACTGGACTAATTTCAAAAATTCTTTCACCATTAGAAAGATTATTCACTGTTTGACATAGACTGTATAGTGTATATGCACCACGGGAGAAGCCGGGTCGAACAGCTAGTATCAAAATATAAAGAACCTATCAAATGTGTATGTGTGCTGTGCCCCGCGGTTTCAGCTGTTGACTAAATACAAGTACAATCTACATAGGGGCTTTTTTGATTTTTTTTTTTGATTTTTTTTTTATGTCATAGCGGGCAACTGAGCTGGTGGTTCGCCTGATGGTAAACGATCACCACCGCCCATGAACATTCGCAAAAGTAATGCCTCTGCGAATGCGCTGCCCGCTTTTTTGGGATAAGGGAAAAGGAATGGATTAACGACTGGAAAGAAGGAATGGACTGGGACGGGTGAGGAAAAGGAAACGGGCCTCCGGCTCCCCCACTCACCGTACGAAACACAGTGGCATGCCACTATTTCACGCCGGTTTTCTGTGGGGGTGTGGTACTTCCCCGGTGCGAGCTGGCCCAATTCGTGCCGAAGCGTGCTCGACTCCCACAAAAAGATCTTTTCATGTATTGACTTTCTGAGCTATGTATTGTATTGGAGATGTATTTAATTGACTTTTTTTAGTGTAATTATTGACTTTCCTGCCGATTAATTTCGGTACAAGCGACATTTCAAATATAATAATTGGTAGGAAATGAAATTACATATGTATTTCTAGTTAAGTTAAGAGCTAAATTCTAGTGTTTACTCCCATTGTCATAGGATAAAAACTGTATCTGTGTAATCCTATATTCAATAATTATATGTGCAAAATCTCATTCAACAACACATTTTTGAAAATCACGATTTACTCAGTATTTCCATAATTAGTTATTGTTGCACTGTTTTATGTCTAACTTTACATTTTCTTTTTCCCTTCAAATTTCTATGTAATTTTTTTGCATGTGGTGTTTTCCTATAGCCTCACAGTAACTAACCTTCTGCAAAAATGGTTTATCATGTTATATGAAATTTTTATTCGTGAAGTTATTGTATCGCGAACATTTTCCATGACAGCCAGATAAAATTGACCGTCCGCAATCCATATATTAGACAAAAACTAAATAGTCTTCAAATTGTCAGAATTACACAAAATAATTGGAATCACATGGGAGGCACCAGCTTTCCAATAATAATAAAGTTCATCCAATAAATAGTTACAACATAACAAACACACAAACAGGCGAATTGAGAATTCTTGAAGTCATTTAAAAAGTTAACACGAAAACAACAAATCTTAAGTTCGTTTTTGATGGAATCATTGAAATGAGAACCAATAAATATGCTCCAATTTTCGCGCCCTGACGCAACACCGGTTCGAACCGGTTCCCTGTACTGGACCTGTCGTTGACATTCGTGATAAATCACTTGCTCATTTTATTATATTTTCGTAAATACCCGAGTGACGTGGTCAGTATAAGAATAGTAAATTAATAGGACTGAGAATTTGTCGACGTGTATTTTGTATTAAAAGTGTTTTGAACGAAATATTGTTTCGTAATTATAATTATGAATACAATAATCATCATCATTATCCGTCTTTAGTTTCCACTGTAGAGCCTAGGTCTCCTAATAGGGTTCAAGACAGTACGCTGGCCTGGCGGGTTGAAGATACCACATGTTGTGGACCTTTTTTAATTCTTAGACACACCGGTTACTTATGATGTTTTCCTTCACCGTTTCGCAAAGTGGTAGTGTGATAGGGAGCAGATAAATTCAAAGAGTGCAGTTGAGTTTACCTCCGAGACGGAGACTCAACAAATAATAGTCAGTTTGTAATGTCACATTACATTTATTTTACGTTACCACTTATAAACGGTGTTTAAATTTATAATTTGACTAGCTGACCCGGCGAATTTCGCAACGCCATTGACCTTTCTTGAAACATTTATCCGTATTTTTTACTTTTTAAACCTTCCCGGGACTTTTATGATCATCAAAACTAAAATTATCAAAATCCGCCCAGCCATTCTCGAGTTTAAGCGAGACTAACGAACAGCAATTGATTTTTCTATATAAGATATATGAAAACATGGAGGATCTTCACACTGATGAAATCTAAACGACTATGATAAAGAGTTAAGACAAAATTTACTGAATCCCAGTGGAAAACTACACACATTCTTTCCAAATCCTACTCTATATTCATAATCGACGTTCCTCAACGAAGGAATCATAATTCCGCTGTATTTTATTTATATACTCTGGGTTTTCAACCGAGCGTGACTGTTTTTGTGTATGATGGCAAATTTTTATCATTTGGTCTCATTTTAGGATTATAAGACCATAAGAACATCCGAATCCCAAGGAAAGTCGGTAACCTATTTTGTACAAACGAATGTTATAGTACTTATATGCTGTCATGGTCTTTTTTATACTGACATTACTTCTCTATTCTTTTTGGCGATATGTATAAAGAATAAATAAACATTTACATCTTATCTTTGGTCTCGGCGAATCCATAGCAAGGCGCTATTAAAAATATGATAAGTTTTTATTACTCAAGTATGAATCGACACCCACTACAAAAGCTGCATTAGTTATAACTTAGTTGCACCATGATTCACTCGCTGGCCTTCGTGACAAAGAAAGTAATAATAAATGATCATTAGTCATAGGTAAATTGTTTTTTTATATCCGTTGTGTAAATACCATAGCTTTTAGCCCAACAATTGTGGTCAATTAGTTAAGATCTTGAAGAAAATATAACGGAACATTAAACATATAATATTATTTCTGTGTCATTTATTACTTCTTTTAAACATTTTGTTTATGGCAGCCCCATTATACAGCCTTACTAACAAAATACAATGTAGATTAAACTAGCGTTAAGATATAAAAATGTAAAAGTATTCTCTGATAAAAACAAACCAAAAAAAATTCTATGCGAGAGCATGCTTCATAAGCCGAAAGAAAAGATCTTACCATCCCATAAAACAACCCTACCTCTTTCAAACAAGGGTTGGATATTTATATAATAAATTACAAAAGGACTCATATCGGCTCCGGAGACATTCCACCAATACATAATGCACGTCCTCATGTATTTTTATTTATATAGTAAAAGGGGGCCACAGGGCCAAACCCCCTGATCTGAAGCGGTCACCAGCGCCCAGGAACATAAATAGAAGCAGAGCCTTTGCAAATGCGTTGCCCGGTTTTATGTAAGTCATGGGTTGACGACGGAAAGAAAGGAATGGAATGGAAAGGATGGAAAAAAGATGTAGGCGTCTGTCTCCCACAATCACGGGATGAAACTTTATTTTTTTGCATTCGCATGCTACTGTTTCAAGCTGATCTTCTGGGGTCGTGTGGTACCTTCCCCAGCGCAAAATGGCCCACTTCGTGGCGAAGCGTGCTCAAGTCTCACATACAATGATAAAATTGTAATAATGTTGACCTTAATAGCGCGTAACGTCAAAGGTCTGATTTTCGTTTTAGATAAATCGTTGGAGTGTGGTTTAATTAATAGTGATTTAGGGTCCAATATTCACGACCCTTTTGAGATTTATACGTAAACCTAGGGAACCGTATACACTTCACTGTGCCATAAAATATAAGCAAATTATCTAAATAAGAGATTGAACATTCCTTAGAAGCGTGAACCATAGAGAGAGAAATTTACAACTAATATATACATATATATGCTCAGCCTTCTGTGTCCTGCCAGACCGAGACATATTTTTTTTTCGTCTCCAACCAGAAAACGAACCCATGACCCCTCGGTACTTCGCTCACGCATTAACCACTGTTAACCATTAACCACTGTGGTAAATAACTCAAATGAACCACTGAAATAACATTCTGAGGTTGGATATATGTGAACCATGAGTTTATTTTAATACATCATCAAAGGAAACTAGGAGTAGCAAAATTATCGAAAGGGGTTTACGATTAATTTATTGTCATAAAAGCATACCAATTGTTAGAAACTACAATGGCAGACTTTAAATAAAGGTAGGAAAAAATTTTTAAAGATTTAAAAGATAGAAAAAAAGAAAACAAAAACTAAAAATTGTTATATAAAGACAAAATGGGAGATAGCCAACCCTATGAATGTTGAGTGTGTGTTTGTGTGTGTCTGTGTGTGTGCGTGTAGGATAATAGTATGTAGGTTACGTTAAAAATCTCACGGTAAAGCGTCCTACAACATTTCTCTTTATAAACAATGTCCGCAATTAGATCTTAATTGAACAAGTTCCAAGCTGTTTTAAAAAGCCAATCGCTCCAATAAAACTTATTAGATCGATCTCTATACAATTAAATGTTCGGTTTAATTAAAATCGATATAAGAAAGTGTACATAAGTACGCACAAGATAGTTTCAATTGAGATTTTCTCTATTAATAATACTTGTAGAAGTCGAAGGAATTTCTCCGTGAAAACCTTATACATAACGTTGGTATCACTTATTTAGAATTGGCCGCAAATTTCGACCAAAATGCAATGTTCGAGTTCTTATTGGCGGCTCTTCTAAAATTTATAAAAATCCCTAATGTTTATAAAATTTTAATTCACACAAATAAATTTACTAAAAACAGTTATTAATTAGCGACATTATTTGCATAAACACACACACTTTTTGTATACATATTCAAATGATTTTTAAAAATCCTAATAAAATCTTTCTTTATAATTTTTGAAAACAGTTCTTTAGGGAAGTAAAAATACTATTGTACTATTACAGACAGAGCAATTGTAACCTAGAAAATAGGAAAGCACATCCATTCAAGTATTAACTCATAAAAAAACAAAATGCATAAAGGAGGTCACAATAACAGACATATAGACAAACTATTTGATCAGTTCTATTCGGCGGATGTAAGATAGCCGCGGGTCAATGCACTCAAATTACTTTGAAGCTATGAAAAAGGCGATTTTCAATGTATTAGATAGCATCACGTTTGTATTGAGGCTATGAAATTAAGAATAATATGTGCCCTCAGACGTGATGGCGCTAACAAACTTCAGAAGTAATAAATAATTTTTTATCAAAAATTGTATAGACTTCCAAACCACATAAAAGCGAAAATTAATATAATTACTATAAGCGCAACCCACACATGTATTAGAAGTCGGTGCCAATCAAGCCAAGTAGGCAGTAGATTTCTACTAGTAGTAAGTTACTACTTGTGATATTATGTAGTAAGGAGGTAATATCTAACTATTATCGCATTACCATTAGCTTATATCCTATATTATTACTATTAGACTTGGTTTACCAATGTAACCTGAGTTGATAAATTGTTTAGGAAATAGAATATTTATTCAGACAGATGCTATGAATATTGTGTTCTTTTGACAGCTTTGTTTAAGCCCCCAATTAAATGCCGAACTAGGAATATGGAATAGTTCATTAACATTACCATACACACACATATTGGTTCTATAAGAGTTAAGGGATGTTTTAAACAGTAGATAATTATCAAGTTTCCTGATGATGCTTCTCGTTAAAAGATTTCCAAAAGAAAGTCTTTAACCAAGACTTAAGCACACAATTACTGCGCACATACACACACACACACACACACACACACACACACACACACACACACACACACACACACACACACACACACACACACACACACACACACACACTTATATCACACTTATATCAGGCTCAGAGTTTCAGGTGTTTGCTTCAATAGTTAGACCATGATCATCTATATTTTATTAGATTTTTTTAAAAAGGACTGATAAATTTTAGCGGCCTGTAGTGGCCAATACGTCATGGTGACATCTTATAAAATATATTTATTCAGTTATGCTAAATCACCTATGTATACTTCACTTCATAGTTTGAAACAAAATCGCTTCCTTTGTCCCTATGTATGTTTATATCTTTAAAACTATTTAACGGAATTTGATGGGGTTTTTTTAATAGATAGAGTTTTGTATGCATATTAACATCTATTAAACTAATCCGAATTAACGCGTTTGAAGCCGCGGGTAAAAGCAAGTTTACAAAGTTACAGCTGAAGAGGTTGTTTGTTTGCTTGCACTGCTGGTCGGAAAAAATATTTAAATAACAGTTAAATGAATTAAATGATTTACTCATATTAACGGTTTAAATTTTCAAAAAGATACCTAATAACAAATACACGAGTAGAGCCGGGGCGAACAGCTAGCATTCTTAAATCCCCTAATCTTTTTGTTGACTTGATGACGTGCAATTTCACGAACTGGGATTCCCCTACGACACTCCTTTAGTAAATATTATTGTTATATGGTTGATTTACAATGGTTATTTTAGTATTTATGACGTTACATTTTCAATGTATATGTGTACACTTGGATTGTTAGAACCGTGTTACAGACTATCCAATCGGATAAGTTATCCTACTAGTCCTACTAATATTATAAATGCGAAAGTTTGTAAGGATGTGTGTGTGTTTGTTACTCTTTCACGCAAAAATTACTGAAACGATTGCAATGAAATTTGGTACTTAAACAGCTGGACAACTGGAATAACATATAGGCAACTTTTCATCTCGATATTCCTAAGGGGTACGGAGTTACGCGGCAAAAACCGCGGGGCGCAGCGAGTTAATTAATACTGTCCTTCGCTTTAAAGGCTGCACGGACGTTCTGTAGTATGTGTTTTGTGCTCTAACGGGTTTATTTGTTTGTTTATTTAAAATAATTAGATAACATAGGTCCATTAAAGTTAGTAAATGACGTATTATGTTAGTAAATTATTAATTTATGGAGCACCTTGTACGTAAACCTGTCGCTTCGAATGAACAAGTGTACGTACAGTGTCCCATGAAGGACATCATATTATATCTCCGCAACCACATTCACACGATTGTTGCGACTGCCCTGCACTCTATCAAGTGTTATAGAAGCTGTTATTTTGCGTATTATATCCCAGAAATCATTGTTATGTTCGAATACGCGTCCAGATTTATGAATATAAGAAATGTACTATCTTTAGAGCGAATTTACGACTGATGAAATTTCATATAGAATTCTTTCATGAAAATCGAGACACAAAGCAAGGTTGAAGGTGTTACGTGTCGTTTGATAACCCACAGAACGCTAAGTTCAATTACTACCACCTTACAAAAGTCGAATTATTCTCCTCAAGATTCCATCATTAACCGGTCACCCATCCATCACCTGGCCGCGCCGAAGGTTGCTTAACCCACCGATCGATTAGCGCGTTTCGTAGCCTCAGCCGTCATTAAGAATTAGCACACAAGTTTAATGAAGCGTACTTGCAATACGTAATTGGAGTCGAGAACAACTTGTATACTACTTTCTTTAATACAAAAAGTGAAGTCCCGTGTCCCCTATTGGGGTATGGGACAGATGATATACATCTGTTTCACTGATTGATTTTCTTTATGGACAAGTAGGTGATCAGCCTTCTGTGGCCTGCCAGACCGAGACATTTTTTTTGCGTCCCCACCGGGAATCGAACCCAGGACCCCTCGGTTCTGTCACGCGTTACTGTACCAAGGAGGCGGTCTTTAATACAAAGCTTACTACTAAATCTTCTGCGACCTATTATAAATGCATTTACTGGGCTTAAGAAAACAACTGTAAATGTGTAAAATAACCCTTATATAATACAGATCTCCCACAATTACGGATTCTTCAATCGTGAAAATAAAAAAAAATAGTAAAGCTATAGTAGAGTCGGTCTCATCCACTACTTTTTTAGAACACAATACAATTTTATAATTATAGCTTTAAGGGGTGGGGGACCACTTCACCCACCCCCCACCCCCTGTCTATGCCCACGTTCACCCTCTCAAAACCAAAGATATCATGATCTTACCGTAACATTTGGTTGCTCAGAAGATCAATTTTATCCTAAAAAAGATGATTTTACAAAACCCACCAATAAGATTAAACTTAACTAGAACACTTAATTGCAATAAATCACAAATTATTGTTGGTGCTTCTCTGTCTTTTCTATTTTTTCTACGCTAGGTACTATATTTAATAACCTTAGAACGCCTAGCTAGGAACACGGAATTGCTTCATCCATATAAACTAGACTATATACATAAAAATGAATCGTCAAATGTGTTGCCAAGTGTAAAATACGATTCCACGAAAGTGTACCAATGAGCATCTTTCTTCAGCAGCAAGGAAGGTTCTTATGGAGTGAAATTACCTCCCACGGGTAAAGCCGGGGCGGATCGCTAGTAAATATAAGTGCTAAATTGTTAGCTCAATAAAAATCAATTCCATTTAATATCTTGATTTACGAATTCCGCTTAAAAACTACTAATAAATGTTTTTGAGTAAACAGGAAGTTAAGTATACCTTTGATGATATACGATTTACCTATATTTAAAGTTATAATTTGGGAGTTCCATAAAGTTATTTTTGTACTAGCTTTCCGCCCGGGTCTGCGTATTCAAAGAAATATACAGTATGTACATACCCGATTGAAGTCACAGGCTGTAGTGTAAATTCCCCATGACAAGATGTATAGTGACAGCAATTACCTCCCCTCCCTTCCCGTTCCCCCGCATCCGGGTCTCTGCCGTTATTTCATAGATTTTGTCAATATGTCGATATAAAAACATTCACACTACATGCGGTTTTGAGAGAGAGGCCTGTGTATTACGTTTAATTAAGTGTATATTAAATAGGTACAATTTTATTTCTACTTACATGAACTTTTGTGAAGTGAACAGTGATTTTATAGTTTTTACTGAGTAAGTGACAAATGTTCCTATCTTTGATTACAATATGTCTGATAGTTTTTATTATCTATTCAAATTACAGTTGAATGAATGAGGTAGTTTTGAAATTAGTATAATTGATTTAATTAAATTCATTCGGAGTAATAAAAAATACGTTTAGACAATAACGGGATTTCAATTTTTAGATAAGCATAATTATGCTTATGTACTTTTGACAATATAGTAAATTTTAATAATCTTATACCTTTAAACGAGCAATTATTGTATATATATATATATATATATATATATATATATATATATATATAATTGGAATCTCGGAATCGGCTCCAACGATTTTCATGAAATTTAGTATATAGGGCGTTTCGGGGGCGATAAATCGATCTAGCTAGGAATTTTTTAGAAAATGTCATATTCGTGTTTTATTCGTGTTTTTTTTTCCTGACATATATTGGTGAATAATAATACTATTTTGCTTCGTAGATAGCTGGACAACTGAAATAACACATAGGCACTTTTTATACCGATATTCCTACGGGATACGGTCTTACGCGGTTTCAACTGCGGGTCACAGCTAGTGTATGTATATACAAATATTGTAATCTTATATGTAAAACACACACAATCAATGTCACAATTTTACTTTCCGAACTCCTCCGAAACGGCTGGACCGATTCTTATGAAATCTTGCGTGCATATACCCATGTCTGAGAATCGGCGAACATCTATTTTTCACACCCCTAAATGATAAGAGTAATGCAGAAGAGCATTTGCAAAACAACAATACCTGATAAATAAATAATTTATAAGTCTCAAATACTGTGAGGAATACTATACTAGCTATAAAAATAAACGTATAAATATTTGAATTTATATTTGAAATTGTAGATGAACATTTTGAAAACACATTATTATATTTATGCTCAAATTGTTGGCAATTTATCTCTTGGAATCCGTTCTCAAATGAAAACAAACCATCCATGGATAAAATATCTTACTAGCGGTTCGCCCCTGCTTCGCCCGTGGTATATATATAGCCTATAGCCTCAATAAATGAGCTATTTAACACTGAAATAAATTTTCAAATTGGACCAGTAGTTCCTGATATTAGTGCGTTCAAACAAATTAATAAAATCTTCAGCTTTATAATATTAGTATAGATAATATACATACATTGTACAGTACAACATCATTATTTTGATTTCTTTTGCAATTTAGTAATATTCAATATAATATATCATTAAAATCATCAATATGAATTATAAATTAAAACTACGGACATCCTTTTCACAAATTTTCTATATTGGCACCAATTTGACAAATTTATATAGCCTAAACTGCTATCACAATACTGATGATTACAACAATACCTCAAATGTCGAGCCCACAATTTGGGTGTAAGGCTTGCTGGACAGAGTCACATGCAGACATAGGGTCAAAAAACATCACCCTACTACTGACGCAATCGGGAAAAAGGTTCAAAATATAAAAACTACTGAATTCTGTACGCTCTTTCTGTCTTTTATCTCAGTTGCTAAGTTCCCTATTCTATGATCTCAGTAGGCACCAGCTGCATCCGTTTTCTTCGCGTCTCTATTGGTAGAATGTAATTAATTATTTTATATTGTATTCAATATACAATAGCAATAATAATATCTATTGGCTTATCCATTTTCAATTAAATAGCATGCATAGTTGTAAAATATATCATATATGCTCAAAACTCACTCAATATATTCTATCTAGGCAACATCTTTGAATGTTTGTGTGTAATAAATCTGGAAGCCTAAAACAAGAAAGAAAACAGTCATGAAAGGAATATTTCTTACGAAGTAAGTGTCCCAGCAGTGGGAAAATATATAGGCTGATGAAGATGATGATGATGATGATGATGATGATGATGATGGTGATGATGATGATGATGATGATGATGATGGTGGTGGAGGTGGTGGTGGTGGTGGTGGTTATATAGTAAAAAGTAAATAAGTAGTAGTAAATTATATGTTTATACTGCGTTGAACAGGTAGCTAAACTAACTTTATGTGATCATATTTATACGCTTAAATAGCTTTCATATAACCATCTAATACAACCTGTATTTATCTACACTACAATCTTTTTACTTTACAATAAATAATTAAAATACCCGGTAATACTTATCAACGGGGAAGTTCCCGAATAAAACACTTCATCGGAGCTTTAAGAAAAGAGCCTTTATGTCAGAGGTCCGAGTCCTTATCCTTACCCTTACCCTACTCAGTCCTTTCCATTCCTTTTATCAATCATTTCCTTCCCCTTAACCATTAAAGTTTGCTATCAATTTTGACAGGCATATAGCCTCTGTTAATGTAACCAGGCGGTGCTGGTTGCTTACCACCAGGTGACCCAGCTCCCTTGCCAAGTATAACATACAAAGACTCCTTAAAAAGCTGACAAGGCCTGTAACAGTGAAAGAAAGAAAGAAACATTTATTTATCAGGGAAAGAGAAAACATTAATAAAAGGAATTATGCAAATAAAAATTAACAAATGGATCAGTAAATATATATAAAAAATCAAACATGTTCATAGGCCAGAGATTCCTCCTTATTTTGTCATAGAATATAGACATATAAAGACAAACGGTCAAACCACTATACATAGACAATAGATAGCGATAGACGGACAGGTAGCGGGATCGACTCTGTCTGACCCAATGATACAGTTATCGAAACCGGATTGGTTAGATAGAGGCTATTTTAAGATGCATTATTTACAAGTGAATTTAGTACGGAAGATTTTTTTTTACATTTTTAAGAATTAATTAGTGATTAGAGATTATATTTTGAGTACGTTTGTTTACTTACCTTCATCTATCAACATATAAAAAATGTTATAATTATTTAAATTAGTAAATGAATCGAAAAAGAAATAGTTCGGTCAGGCTCTGTTGTAATTAGACTATTTAATATAGTATTATGTCTGTTTTAAGATTCTAGTAGTAGGAAGTAGGTCTATACAAAATCTTTTAATGGTGCCAACATTAAAATAAAACATATTTCATGTTGGCATATTCGTTTTACTATTTAACACATATAAGTACAAAATCCGTGAATATTTAAAAACATGTTTGTAATGTGAAATTTTGAAAGAATAGAAAAAATTTGATCACGAGGCAGGATTCGAACCTGCGTTTCTTGCCGAGGCGCAGCTAGCATATCATAATATAATGCCTGCTGCTTATCCGGTTCAGAAAAAATACGTGTTTAGCAATCATTTGCATCACATGTACTAATGATATTCAATTATTTTGGGTTTAACCTGCCGGATCTAGGCGGTCGGCAAATCTAATTTAGTATTTAAATAGTCTAACGCTTCTAGGATATCCGGGACTGATCGTAATAGTGATACCTATCTAAGGAATGTCTCATGTAATCGTAGTGTAGTGGTTCGCCTTTTTAACCGACTTCAAAAAAGAAAGTTATCGATTCAGCGATTTTTTTTTGTTTGTTACCACAAAACCTTTTAATGAGTGAACCGATTTTCATGATTCGTTTTTCATTTGATAGTAGGAACCTACCGAGCGGTCAAAAATTTTTTGTCTAGTTTAGAAATTTGGAGGTGATTTAATATTTTTGTTATAATAACTTCGAACTATTCGAGTTAACCCAAAATATCTGGGTCAATATAAAATTAATTTCATTTATTAAAGTACTATATTACTCATAATATTTATATTATCGTTATATATTCTTGCTAATATAAATACTTAGATCTAAATTAATTTTTAGATAAACATTACATAATATCAAAAATACGTCCATTCCAAGTCAAAAACCAGTCCAATATTTCTATGGTCAAAATCCCATGGACTAATCCAATAGCATTTTTAAAAAATATCTTATCTACTATTACGTAACAAAATATTACAACAAGATGCTTTTAGGGCACTAAGTCACTATTTACTTTACCTTAAAACATTTTACATTATATGTAACATTAAATTGCATTAAGAAAAAATTCCGCTAAAAACAGCGTCGAACCAAATACGGCAACTCGTAAATGTGAACCGAAAGCGCTTTTATTACATTAAAGTTAATAATGAAGCTCATTACGTATGCAAATTAGTATTTTTAAAGTGTTATTCGATATTTAGACGCGAAGACTCTTAGCTTAAACAACTCTCCGTAATGTTGTCTGTACTCTGAAGTTGAAATGTCGCTGTGACTTTATTGTAACTGTTGTAAGAGGTATTTTAATTCCCGATTAGAAAAATTGTGTTTCGTAACATTTACTGGCAATTTTGACGCATTAGTTTCAGTTGATTTTAATCAGTATCATTGTGTACTTACGTTTTAGAATCATCATCATCATCAGCCCATATATCATGTTTCCACTGCTGGGACTCAGGCCTCCTGAGGGTTCAGGCCATAATCCATCACGCTGGCCAAGTGATGGTTGGCTGATGTCACATGTCGTCGAACGTTTGATTCGATGCCGATTTTATCACGTTATTTTCCTTCACCGTTTCGAGCAGTACTGATGTGATAATGTGCAGATAAACTAAAAAATTATATAATATAAAACTTTTACGCTCGTCGAATCCTGACTGTTCGCTTTTATGTCCAACCTCTGACCCATTCCTGTTTTCGAATCTCATCTCGTCATCTCATCTCGTATCTATAAAGACCTACAATCTCCCGATGGTCGAAATTCATCCTTCTTACCCCATATACTCGTTATATTCTGCTACACAAATAAACTCAAACATTTCTTCAATTACACTCCTCATAGAAGCATTTTTGAATCGCCATAACACAGTTTTAACGTTTACGCAAGCAATGAAATTCGACCAAGTAAATTCATGTTGTATTAACGGTCATTCACATACGAACGAATATGCAAGCCAAGTGTAGGACATTTGCAAATGTAGCTTTTCAGATCGCAAACATTCGTAGATTATACAAATGTCTGCACGGACTTTGCGTGACCCGCTTCACTCAAATCTCATGTAAACGATATCACGACAAAATATCTATATTGAAATAGAATTTAACGATAAAATAGGTTTATCACGAATTAAAAACACACACACTTATTAAAAAGAAATTAAAATGTTTCAAATTATATATAATATTATAGAATAGTCTATATATTCATTTATGCTTATATGCTTACTCGTTGTTATATGACGCAATTGGGTAAACTCGTATATATGACATTAACGTAATTATATTCTTTAAAAAAACGTAAATCATAGGCACTAGCTTATCCATTGATCCTGCTTCTCTCAATAATTTATAAAATCCGGTTGTAATTATAATTAGTTTATTAATGTTTTATTTTCATTAAAGAATAAACTGTGTTGTTTTAGTGATATTGTAATTTAATATGTAACAGAAAAGAATAGACAATGCATATTTTGTGCAAATAGTAATAAGTTCCTTTATGTTTAATTAAAGAGTTAGTAATAATAACAATCTTTATTTATTATTTATTACATACCTTTTATTAACATTTTGTGACTTCAATTCATGAAGCAAAAAGTATGGATAGTAATTGTCTAAACAAGGACGAGCCTGTATCTAAGACAACAGTATCTTCCCACTATGTATTATATGTTATAAATAAATAATATATAAAAATAAGAATCAAATTATTTCTATAGAAAAATGGTTGCTGTAGGCTGTTGAACAAACGTCCGATTCCATTAGTGAGTCACAGCGGATCATTATCACATTGTACAAACGAAACATTGAAAATAAAAAAATAAATAACATCCGCACCGTTCCCTTAATTTTCCTGTTTTCATCTCATCTTCTTTATATATATTATATATTTACTGAGAGAAACATTATACAATAATAATTTCATCGTTATTTCTCCCCAGAGACACATTTCGGAGACATTGTTTTGGTCTACGAGTATCAATTAGTATTCTAGAAAAATAAGACTTCTGTACTGTTATATGGTGCTATATACTGCTAGGTTGTCAGATCAAATGCGGTATGTCACATGTCACATGCTAGCCAGGTTAGGTTTTTGAGGCGTTAAATGCTTAATATCAATTTATGTTATAAAACTTGAAAAGTGCTTCTAGAAGAAGTCTTATTTATTTATTTTTTATGTCACAGTCGGCAATGGAGCTGGTGGGACGCTTGATGGTAAACGCTACCACCGCCCATGGACATTTGTAGAGGCGTAAAGTCGATTGCAGACCTTACGCCTCTACAAATGGATTGCCGACTTTAAATTGGGAAGGGATTAAGAAAGGATTAGGATAAAGGAATGAAGGAAAGGACTGGGAAGGGGAAGGAAAAGGATATGGGCCTCCGGCTCCCCCACTTACCGAACGAAACACAGCAGAATGCTATTTCACGCCGGTCTTCTGTGGGGATGTGGTACTTCCCCGGTGCGAGCTGGCCCAGTTCGTGCCGAAGCGTGCTCGACTACCACATACAATTAATGAATTTAAAAAAATTATTCAATAAATGAATATTTGTTTGTTTGGTTGAGTTTGTATAAGGCGCTACTAGTTCCATATTGTCTTTCAACTATGGAGCACTGGCGAATAAGGGTCTCTGCTTCAAAAATATTATTCTGATATTTTCATGATAACCATCAATTGTAATTTTCAAATGTCTTAATAACCTACAAACAACTAAATTGTTATAATTTGGGCCCATATCATGATAAATTTTTAAGCTTTCGAAATATATTTAAAAGATTTTAAGCTTAGCGGATTACGGATTTATTCATCAACCTACCTTCTATCTTCAGTTTCTACTTAATAAATTTGAAGTTCATCAACTCTTCACTCAAATCTATGACATGACTATGTAGACTTATCCTTAATTCTTGATACATTTCAATTCCTAAAATTGCACCTTTTTAAGGTGTAATTATCTTCAAATAATTACAAAGTTATCTACGTTATACATTAAAAAACAAGCACGTATCTTTTCCAATAAAATGAACGTAATATATATTTAAACCGCATTAAATTGACAAAGTAAAATACACTTAATTTATTTTGGAGCACCGAAATATATCAAAACAGGAAGGAACCAAGTCACAGGCGTGAGCGGTTGCCTCTATTAGTTCTCAAAGCAATATTTGTTACCTTCTTAGAATACCATAATAGTTTTATTTGCTTCATATGACTGATATATTACGAGAAAATTAGTTAATTTCATGTAAAAATGTAGATATTTTCATAGACTTTACTATATTCAAGTCGTGGATTCGCTTACAAAAAATCCTGCTGATATTATAAATGTCTCTTTCACATAAAATCCATATGTTATATCTATTTCAGATTAAAACAGGAGCTGTTTAAAATTTGCTCTTACCAGTGGGTCCGCGGGTGAAGCCACGCGACCATATATTTTTGTTAAACGACATAATCTCGACAAATGGCTTCTCCATTTTTCCTTTCCAATTTAATTTAGATACAGAATCAGAAAACAGATCAGAAATATATGTTTATCACTTCAATTAAATAGCTTAAAAACTAAATCAGATTTCTAATATCATAATTAGACTGGTTTTTATCGAGTTCAGTGACCAAACTGATCGGATAATTTGCTAGCGCTAATAATTCAGCTTTAACTAATTTAAAACTAAATTAATAACCCGATTGTTGGTTGTTGCAGTCGGTGCATATATCAGTTACTGGTGGCACGGCAGTGCCCCCACCACGTTAGCAAAAGCAGCACGGCCGTACCATCCTTTTCTTGAAGCAATTCAGGCCTTTTCGTATGACTCCGTTGTGGATAAAACAAGTAGCATAATTCTTTGCTTCCAAACAGGTCACCAATATATCAATCGAAATTCAAAATGGGAAAATATGACAACAAATTTCTATCAAACACAGATATTTCAATCGAGCAGGATTATAATCTTGCTCGGTTGAAAACCTAAGGAACTCTCGAGTAATAAGACCAAAAAAAGTCGAATAACGGCGGTTAATGGAAACGAACATAAATCTATATCTCGGGTGTTTTTTGTCCATTACCAGAAGAACTACTGACAATTAATATAAAACATAAAAATATATCAACATGACTTATTTCATTAGCTATATTACTAGAAAAATGACTATTAAAATCAACATTTTTAACAAAAAACTAAACTAATCTAAATTGTCAGAGCTAGACCAAATTTAAATAGATCCACACGGGAGGTACCAGCTTTCAAATTAAAAAAAAATCAACTGGTTGAAAGTTCTGAATCACAAAAAATCGAATTGACACCTTTATTCAAGTTGGTTGAGAAAACAATGCAATTTTAAATTCGCCACTTACGCGGGCTCTATTTATTCATAATATTTATTAAGTTCACTGAAAAACATACACATAATAATTATCGTATTATTCATGAGAATAATTTAATATTTATAATTAGAGTCCAGTTATTGATAAGATAATAACGAGTTGATACAGCCTCAATGCGGAAGGCGAAGAAATTGAAGTGTATATAATTATTAAATACACATATGTTATCGATCAAGTAATAAAGAGGCATTATATGTATGTCATCAATATTGATGAGAGTAGATTCGATATAGTTAGAATTTTCTTGTGCTTGAGTATTATACATTTAGTTCTGTAAACTGTGGTATAGAGCAAGCAAGTAACTATATGATTAAAGAAATTAAAGACTTTTAAACGGATTTTAAACGCGATTTATCCATTATATTATTAACCCTATTTCGTTGTCTCCCCGTGACCACGCTCGCTGGAAAGTGTTCGAAACGTCGGGTAATATAAGAATAAATCGCATTTAAGATCCGTTAAAAGTCTTTAATTTCTTTAATCATATAGTTAATTGCTTGCTCTATACCACAGATCACTGAACTTAGCTATTACCCTTTTTCCAAGTTGGGAAATCTTGCATAAGATACCCAAGGCTCCTTCCCAGGGAAGGTAGGTCGGATTCCTTCTGGCCGACCGTTTCGACATCGCACCTTTAGGAATAGGCGAACGCTTATAACCTATATCAACGAATTGGCTAGGTTACTCGACATTCCGATTTATGAAAATGCCTTTATTTATTACTTAATCCATAACATATGCACATAATATAAATATTATGTACTCTTAGACATGCAAATGCTATGCAATCTAAGGCCTCTTATCAATCAATGAATATATTTAATTATATATGAAGTGGTATTAATTTTCCTTGACCGTTTGTTCGTTGTTAAATTTTACGATTTATTTACTGAAAATAAATGACGACAGTGATAAAACGAGAACCTGAAATTGATGACATAAGGGAAGACTTCATAATCTTTATGTAACTTAAACTATAATAATACTAGCTGTGTCC
>NC_052116.1:834843-894518 GCF_012273895.1 Zerene cesonia | reverse complement strand
TACGGGCACTAATCACAGGAACTACTGGTCCGATTTGAAAAATTCTTTCAGTGTTAGATCGCCCATTTATTGAAGAAGACTATATATAGGCTATATGACCACGGGCGAAGCCAGAGCGGACCGCTAGTATGAAATAAAATACATAAATTTTAGCGTAGCCTTTTGCGTTGAAAGACTAAAAAAACGTATATAATAGGTAGTTTACATCAAAAGCTTCGAATTACATGAATGCCTAGTATTCAAATAATATATAGTTATAACAATATTAAATACAATTAAAATGCTTCACATTCACCGCGCGATCCTATCCCTCGGTCCAAGCATATCGTTTTTCGTCTCTTATTTCGCTCCCTGTTTATAACTGTATCGGCCACCAGACTTGCTACACTTTTGGACATGTCCGCTTTTTATAATTGGCCCCTACGTAAGTATGTGATAAGATAACCAGTCGCGGCAAGACGGTCAAAGATTGGCGAATCAAATGACATCAGAAAAATTAAAAAACGCATCTTGTTTTAATAAAAAGTATTGTTTCAGTTGCATTAATTACATAAACGACTAGTTTTAATATTTAAATATTTTTGTTTCCTAAATTGATGTCTAATTTCCCTTTCTTAGTTAAAAGGTGTTGGGTTTTAGCCAATTGATCGCTTAATACACAAAAACTGTATGAATATATAATAATAAATATATACTTACTAATATATATATACTTTAAAATTGCACAATAATCGAAGGCAAATAAAAGCTTAAAATTTATTCTTTAAATTGTTTTTACGAAACAATTAATACCGGGTTTTTCCTGACACGGAATTTTTCGTTTGCGGTTAACCGTATTACGTGAAATTTTATGAGATATATATTGTTATTTTATAAATAACACTTTCTTAACCAACTGTTCCGTATTTGGGTCCGGTATAAGTGAGACACGCTATTTCCTTGTAAGTGAATTATTTTTTAAACAAGCATTAAACCAGAAAACAATCTTACGTAATTTTAAATGAGACAAATAGTAATAATGAACTATATAATAATCTTAGGTAGGCATTTTAATTATTTTCAAGTACATTGACGCATGATATGAAACTAGTGATAACAAAAAAATCCCTTTTGAAATATAAAAAAAAAAGTTTATAATCAAAATATTTCAAGTTATATCTTGGGCATCTAATATTGCAATACTTTCACAAAATAAGTTCAAAACTAATAATATTATAAACGTGAAACACTGCCCGTCTGTCTTTTCCTTTCGCCTAAACCACTGAACCGATTTGCATGAAATTCCTATAGTTAGCATACCTGAAATTCGGTACAGTTGATAGCTAGAAATCCGAGAAAGGGTATAGGAGAGGTTTTATCCCGAAAATACCCGGGAAAGGGAACTATGCGGGATTTCCTTTCGGTATATACTTAGATACTTTTCAACACTGAATATCTTCATTTCACTCCACCATTTAGACCTTAAATATCCTACCATATTTTACAGCTATACAGCATGTCCCATAATTGCAAGTCGACGTACGCTACAGCGACGACGCGCGACGCAAACAACAACACCCTTTATCATGGCGGCCCCACCCCGGGCTTCGGCAGTAGGGGTTATAACCCACCCAACGTCACTGGCAATGGAAACTATCAGGTAACTATTGGATACAGGATCTTGTAGCCTGAATCACGCTGGTGAAAGGGAAATTTCTAGATTCTAAATGTGTGATGGTTTAACACATTTATGTTAGTGACTTATCCCGAGGCATCCCACGCTTTTAATTCAGAATAGTTTAAAAGATGTTATTATGCATATTAATCTTCCTCTATCTGTAAAAAAAACCCATCAAAATCCGTTTTTTAGTTTAAAAATCTAGAATACCTACTAAAGGGACAGACGCGGGAAGCGACTCTGCTCTATACTATACCTATATTGAAGGTAAGGTAAGGGAGCGAGAGAGTATATTTAAGGGGTTTTAAAGGGAAAGTTTTCAAACGGAGCCAACCATTACTGCTATCTGTTACAGAATCATGAGTTGGGATCAGGGTGAAGTTTCCAACCCGTATCCTCGAGTCCTATTAGCATCGTAAATCACATACTGTTAACATGTATAATTATTTGGAAATTTAAGACTTAAACGCGGTTTATACAATATATTCTTTATCGTGACGTTTGGAATAATTCGCGTGTAAAACCTGTTCAAAAGTCTTATATAATACTCGCTTAAAATCTATCAAGATAATAATAGGGATTATCATGAGCAGTATACTTCTAATGAGTATAAAAAGTCAATTAAAAATTTAATAAGCGATTTAGAGCTCATTGTAATAATTGTAGCATAGACGCTTTAATCTATAAATTAGAGTAAACATAAATCTGGTCATTGCGTCGTGTAAGATTTACAAATTCTTACTTAATAATATTATTGCAAGAGTTTTGTTTGTTTGTCCTCCTTTCACGTCGCAACAGAGGAGTTTTATGTTTATTTTGGGAAAGCATTTCCAAGGGAAGATCTACTATCTAATCAGGATGAAAGTGTCCCATCATTCAAGTTTTTTAATTTCAACAAAATCCGTTCAGTAGTTTCAGCGTTTTTGACGGACAAACATCCAAACAAATAAACTTTCTCATTTAAATATTAGTGTCATGTGACATTTGTTACAATTATCAACTTTGCGCATGAAACTGAAGACGCGGCCACCAGCTAGTTTTCACAAAATAAATTTTATCACAACATACATATGCATCTGTATGTGTTTATAGATTTATTATAATAACAATTTTCATTTGAGTTTTAAATTCCATATTCAAAATACTCATATATCTGAAGTTCAAAAAAACACGGATCACATTTTTTTACCAACGGTACCCGAAAGCGGCGATTTTTCTTTAATTACCGCTCAATGATCGAGAAGGAACCGGTCCGGTTGATCTCGATTTGACATAATGGCAGACTCCGCGTTATAATTACAAAATGTGGAGCGACTCGCAGACGCCAGTGTTAAGGCCGTGTGCATTGTTTAAACTGAACTTAATGGTAGAATAGAGTATACTAAAATATCGTAGAATATAGTAGAAAATACTAGAATACTGTAGAATATTTCTCCTAAATACTTCTAAAGAATAATGGAACAAATTAAGACTAACAAGAAAAGAGCTGAACGGAAACTGATCGGACTAACGAGTAACTGACTCCCTATTTAATAACCATCTTACTGTGGCTTAATGGACCTTAAAAACCCGTGAAATGGTCAATATCCGTAAGGTTTAGAAGCTCTTACTCTTGCTTTTTCCTCATTCTGACCTACAAGATATGTTATCTTCAATGATTTTATGAAGAGCAAGATGCTCAATTTAACAATAACACAGGATGTTAAATTCAATAATGTTGGTCCACCTTAAAATGAATCTTAATCTAAGCCTCCAGCCAGCCTAAATGAACAAGCGGATTCAGAGCTCTTTCCCTTCAGAAACCAAAAAACTAAACGCTTATAGAAATCATCAAATGACGATCAGTGGAATGAAGAATTAAATTGATATTTAAGAAGAATTAATACGTTGATTAAACAAAATTATATGACGAAAAAGGGGATTGAATTCCTTCATCTGCTGCCGCGCGATCACTTGGAATGTACACGGGTAAACCGTGGATCCATGGCCTACCTAATATTATAAACGTGGAAGTTTGTGAGGATAGATGGACGTATGTATATATGTTTGTTACTCTTTCACACGAAAACCAGTAAGAAAGCTTTTTGATGCAGCTTCTGTACAGAAATACTTGCGTTTTCCCATAGCTATTAAAAAACAAAAAAACAACGCCTGAAAGAAATGCTGTTCACATATTCCAAACATCCATATAATAATTGCAAGCAGACTTTATTATCATTGCTGTGTGTTGGTTAAAAGCAATGTTTTCTCTTCACGCATTAATATATAGATTTAAAATCGAATCGAGGCTAACAAAAATCGATCCTTTCCCCTTACACGGTCACCAACTATGTCTCATATTTCGACACATTGTTACAATTACAGTCCGGACTGAATCACCGGCTTTTTGAAGCGATATTATAATTGCGTAATACTTATATTCAGTTTTAGGGGTCTGCTGGCGGAAAGACCTTATGTGAAAATGTGGAAGGAATAAATAGAGAGTTAGAGTTTCAGATATATAATTCGGGATTATAGAGCTTACAACATTTAATATGTACTTAATAATAATCAGCTCATTGCGTTGAAATTTGCTTATAAAAACATAAAACTGACATTACGTTAGACAAATTACAAAGATAACTCCAGCTGTAATCCGTTTTGCGTTCGTCTTGAAAATCTTAAATATAGCTGTTTGTTTTTGTTTCTTTAGATACGGAGCGATTTTTGATATGTTCTTGGTGTCTGGAGATAGCTAGGAGGCTAGAGAGTGGCATAGGCTGAATCATAATTTTTGTAATTAGCATCACAGAGTATCACTACAAAACATTGTTTTACACGTGTGAAACAGCCACCAACTTAAACTTGCCATTGGACCACCTTACACACCTTCTCTATTTGCAGTACTTACGCCCAGAAATTTCCGTTCCTTTTAACGGTAACGACGTACGAACTCATTGCAGTGCTCTAATGAGCGCACTCTGCGTACCCTGAACATTTGCCAAGGGTATACGGGCCAATGAATTTTCTTTTATGTCACATGCAAGGGAAAAATGTATTGTTTTCTTAAGCACTCCGGGCAATTGGCACACGGAATGGCTTCCTTCCAGGCTCCGTGTGTCACAGTAAATTGGTTTTACGGCCCATTTTTAATGTTTATCGACGCGAAATTGCTTTCGAGTCGTTTTTATAATTAGATGGGATGAGGTCTCTGTTTCTCTATGAATACCTCGATGTACCTATACCTACCTGCGATTCTGGAAATCAGTTATATTCGATTGAAATATCTTTTGATTGAATTTTGAATTAGGGATAAGTAATCTTCTAATTCATACTTAAATCATTTAAACATATTATTATTTATCGAAATCAGATGCTAAATTTATGTATTTTTATTTATTTGAATAAATATAAATTAAGCATCTGATTCGAGGTATGCGTACGTATATACACAAATTTACAAAAATGATTGATTTTAAAAGAGTAACTACAAAATGTCTTGCTGGTTCTTCTCTGTATATATTGCTTTCTCAACCAATGGTAAATGTTAAAATATGACAAGATAATTCAAAACTGTCTTATTAGATAAATGAATGTTAGAGATTGAAGCGAACACATCATACTAACATTATAAATGCGAAAGTTTGTAAGGATGTGTGTGTGTGTTTGTTACTCTTTCACGCAAAAACTACTGAACCGATTGCAATGAAATTTGGTACGTAGATAGCTGCACAACTGGAATAACATATAGGCAAATTTTTATTCCAATATTCCTACGGGATACGGACTTACGTGGGTGAAGCCGCGGAACGAAGCTAGAATACTATACGATGGAAATCTATAAGACGCTGTTACACCCAATAAATGTTTTTATTACAACAAAAATATGGTTAAGGGTGCTGATAATCCAATAACAAAGTACTATGGAGCAAGAATAACACGAGGGACTTATTTCAGAAGTCACAGCAAATAACTTCCTTCAAAGGGATCCGCTGGACCAATTCATCACGGTGAAGGCATCTTAATCAATATTTATTGCCGTTTTTGATCACTCGTAATTCCTGTTGCCGCTGATGACATCAAATATAATCTTGTATATAACTTTCTAAATATAGGGATTAAATTGGGTTTTTGCGATTAGGTACTTTAGGTTGACAATTTGGAAGTTTCGTGTTTGATAAGGATATATAAAGATTGATCGTTACGATTCAATGTGATATAAAAGAAAAATGTAAATATTTCAGTATATCTATGTTATAAAAGAGTTCAAGCTTCATCAGAATCAGTTCAGTAGTATAAAGAAGATGCAGGATATTGTAAGAGACTAGATTAGGCACTAACAACAAATTTATCTAACGAACAACAGAAGAGATCTGTTTCTGTTCCCTCTCCTTTCCAAATCCCTTCCTTCTTTCTGATCGTCCTTTCCTCATCCCTTTCCCTTATAAGGTTCAGTTTCATTTTTTGTTAATAAAATTTATGTTGTATTGTATTAAAATAAAAATCTAAGATATTTTCATTGTACATCGGATATCAATAGAATACTAATACACTAAAGCTGCAGCAGGATACGCCTGATCTATCACCCTTGACGGTCTTCCGTTCCAAGAGCCTGTTATAGTGAATATGGTACTGAAATGCATCGATATATCCCATCTCCTCCGCAGTTACCTTGCCTTGATTAGCCACCATGTCTGAAATTAAATCAGAAAACATTTTATCTACGTACTAATAAATTCAAATGCTTCCTTCAAAACCAACATAGGGTGGATTACCCACCTGAAATTCTAAGCTAAGGAAAACTCTAGATAACAATGCTTTCATACGGTTCTATTTCACCTCAATCCAACTGTTGGTAATAAATTGTATATACAAGGTCACAAGAACTCATTACAGCCAATTAGCAAGGGCGAAGACACAATAGATGCAGCATTTAGAGAAAGTAGGCTTTACATGACGTCAGATTATTTGCGGTTTGCCGTCCAATTTATACGAGCTTTTATTTCAAATAAGTCGCTATTTTATTCAGTTTTTTTTTCCTTTAATTAAAATTTAATGAGAACTTGTGTGGATGTAGGGAATGGATTTTTTAATACAATATTTTCATTAGTTCGAATTGACCTGCTTTTCATAAATGGAATATAATTCTTGGTGTCCTTATTTTTATTATTTCCATCGTATTAGATAGTTATATTTGTTCTGATGAAGTATAGATAATTTGTATAAATTACTAAGGGACTTATTATAATTTATTTTATTTATTTATTTTATTACTCTTCAACAAAAATTGTACAGGAAACTTAAAAAAATATGTATATTAATAACAAGATAGAAAGAAAAAGAGTAGAATTTGTTGGGCGGCCTTATCACTCAGAAGTGATCTCTTCCAGGCAACCCGGGCAAAATGTAACAAGCAGCGGGTCGAGAAACAAAATAGCAAAATAACGTACAACATGTACATAATATAATATAATACAGAATGAACTTGTTATAAGGTGATTAAATATTTCATAAGCTTATCATTTTTTTATTCGTTTTAGCTATATATTGTCCATAACTGAAGGAAAAATGCTAACATTTATTGTATCGGGAAGATTTAATACTCACTTGACACTAATTTTGGCTTTGTCTGCCTTCAGTAACTATATAAATTGATGAATTAATTATAGGTGTATGTATGTGTACTAATTGTTTGACGTCTTAGCATGAGAATGCTTCTTCATTCCTTAGGGAATTTTATATGATATCTAAGGAGCTTATAGCGAGATTATTATTAAGATAGTATTTTCTTGTGTTTCATTTCACGCGAGTATCATACATTTAGAAATTAAAAACTTTTTAACGGATTTTAAACGCGATTTATTCATTATATTTTTAACCGGACGTTTCGAACACTTAAAGTGTATAATATAATGAATAAATCGCGTTTAAAATCCGTTAAAAAGTTTTTAATTTCTATTATTAAGATATCATTAATTTCCGGACTGACAATAACAATTTGCAAATGACTATGTATATACATTCAAAAAAAAAGAATGTCTCGGTCTGGCAGGACACAGAAGGCTGATCACCTACTTGTCCCTAAAGACAATCGATCAGTGAAACGGATGTACATCATCTGCCCCATACCCCACTAGGGGACACGGGACTTCACTTTTTTTTCACACTATGTATATACATTAGCTGTTTTCATAGTCATTGACTTTTTTTTACAATTGTTGTGAAATAATAACGTGAATGCTGGCTCCATGTAACTTAAATTGATGAGAAAAAAGATTAACAAGCAAATCTTACTGCATATTAAACAATATATTTAATAAATATTATATAAAACATCTACGTTTATGCAATATTGCGCTTATATCTCAAGCCGCTACAGGCTACAGCGTTTCCCGATCGGAGAAACAGAACTTCATTTCCATACAAATCACAGTGTGCCGTGTTCTATCAATCACGTATCATCTAACTGGTAATACGTTTAATTCCAGCAAGTGACGGCGAAAGTGCTTTTCGGCAGCGTGACGGCGATCAATGACCTCAAGCGGCAGGAGAAGACCGGGCGAGATGAGCGGCGGAAGCACTAGCGACATCTATCAATGGGTAAGAACAACATCAACTCATTTGTATACGACAGAGTTCGATGTATTTTTAATAGATGGCGCTGATTACAAAAAATGATCGTTGGTATTAGTTTGTCATTGTCCGTGTCGTTAAATGAATTAATTACATTTGTAAGAGTAATACAAATAGCACAGATAATAATATAATATGCTAGTAACAAACAACTCGTAGTTTTGAAGAAAATTCAAAGATGGCACTTTTATTAGTTGCTTTGTTTATAAAACATTTATAGATGGTTCTATACTCAATTTTTGTATGAACAAGTTACACTGCATCCTAGTACAACATTATGTTATCTTTGACTGCAATTATAATTGCACCGCAAGGTTTCATACGGGGACGAACCCGCGGGCAAAAGCAAGTAACTCCTCTGAATTATATTCTAGTACAGTTCAGTGGTTTTGAAACAATCCCCCATACTCTCTAACCATAGGTATAATTATTCATGTTTTAGTATTAGTATAATAATTAATTTTGTTTTTTTTTCAGATTATGCACATGTGATACAAAGATACAAATGGAAGCTAAGGACATGATCTCGGAAAAGAGTTTTATTGACAACTTTAATATTTTGTTGTAATGTAACCTAGAATAAAAAATAATAGATTTTTTTTAAATTCGAGACCTTCTAATGGAACAAATTTCTAATCAAAAACAAAAATAATTAATTCAATCGGCAAAAAACCCACACGTAGCATTCCTGTAATAAAATGAAAAAAAAAGTCCAATTCAGAATCTTCTTTGTTTTTGGGAATTATAATGTAATCTTTTTGAATTCAGCTTTTTCAAAACAATTTCTCCGTTCTTAATTTAAAATCCTTTATATTAACTACATTTTTAATTTTATACTAATATCACAAGTCCTGAAAGTAAAGGTCATAATTTTTTTTATATTGTTTATTCATGTGTTTTGATTTACGTGAGTATAAAATACATTTAGAAATCTAAGACTTTTATTTTAATGTAATGATTAAATCGTCTTTAAATCCGTTAAAAGTCTTTAATTTTGAAATGTTTTATTATGAAATTGTAATTTTTCTTCTATAAATATTGTTAAAGAGTGTCGAAGTGACGAATTTAAACTATTAATTAAATATATTTACATTAAATGATAGAAAATTAATAGATATATTTTTAGAAATATCTTATTAATAGTCATAATTAGTTAAGATTTTTTGTACTTTTATAATAAAAATTATTCTGATACATTATTTCAATTTCCTTCATTTAACCCTGTCATATAGAAGAATAGTGATACTAATGTTTGTACTTTTGTTTCACGTCAATCCGTAGAAACTCATGGAGTAATTTTTTGAGAACTTCGATTGAATAAATCATGTTTTAACAACAATTGAACCGACTTTAAAACTACTCGAAAGCGAACTATAAATTCTACTAACTAATCTCTCATCTGGGAACTGGAACAACGAGGATGTGGGTCCAAAATACTTGTATGCAAGTTAGCTGGTTTTTCACCATCAGATCCTAACTTGATGATATAGAACCACTTCCAAAGCATACTGTATCGAACTAGATAAAATTTCCCTTCTTGAAAATATTATAGTCTAACATAAAAAACCTTTTCGTTTTTGGAAGTTGGCTAAAAAGGGCGCGTTACTAAACGTATTACTAAGGCTCGTACATTGAATTTTATTTAGGTTAATTCGCTTTGATAATGGTGTTATCAAGGTGCTATTGCATGATTTACGTGACTGCACTGACAACTATGTTACACGGCCTATGTGTATGACGTAAGGTTTTTCTTCAATTATAATTATTTTACGGATTTGTATCAGCTTCACCTGTATATTTGTATGTAAGCGAGTTGTGTAGACACCATTGACTTTAAAGGGATAGATTTAATTCAAGCTTACGTACGTTACGTACACTTATCAAGGATCGGGCATGATTTTTTCTTTTTATACTGATTAATAAAGGATAAGCCAGGATAAAATAATTTCTTTGTGTACCTTTACGCATATACTCTGTACGCAAGCGAGACAATTCTTTCAATAAAACGAGGTTTTCTTTAACATTTACTTTTTATTAATAGTAGCTTTACAATGCTCGTGCAGAGGAGTAAGCAGTAACCGTTTTTTATTTTTGTTATTTACACAAATAATTTTTTTCAGATCTTACGCAGACAACTTAAAAAAGATTTATTATCTGTGCTCGTATACAATCTCGATTCGTTAATTTTTACGTATTCGTTACTAACTTCTACATAATTTATTATAATATTATTTTAATCCTATGTACTTAATCACTAATCATAGAAAAGTGAAACGACCTTTGTTAAATCATGATATTAATTCATTTAAAATTAAAGAAATCTGTAAAAGTTTGAAAGGAATTAGTTTCCATAATAAGTAAATATATATATTTTCGTGTATTGGCAATGAAGGTCAATGTCGTTTTTTAAGCTTATTTAATAATTGTCTCATAATTTGAAATATATAACGCATTCACAAGAGGTACACAACCTTTAGAATCTAAGAAAAAATTTCAAACCATACCATCGGATAATCCTTAATCCATTTAATAATCTCCTTAGATTTTTGTAATTTCCTTCATTCTTCATCGAAAGCTTAAAACTATTTAGAAACAAGCCACTTCATGTATTGGAATACTGTTGCCACCTCTGGGCAGATACTGCCAAATGCCATCTTGATGTTTTGGATGCGATGGAAAGGCGTGCCATTAGAATAATAGGTGATGAAGATTTATGTAAAAACCGCCTTCTGAGTCTTGGCCATCGCCGTAGGGTTGCCAGTCTTTCGGTGTTCTATCGTCTACAATTCGGCGAATGCGCAACTGAATTACACAGTCTTATCCCTGCTTCCCCTTTCTTCCAACGAACATCCAGGCGCACGGATACCATCCATACTTAGTGCAAATACCGAATGCTCGCACAGCAAGCTTCGCGTCGTCTTTTTTAGTGCGAACTGCCAAAGAGTGGAATTCCCTGCCGCCGTCTGTCTTCCCAGAGAACTACAATATGGGTACATTTAAGAGACGAGTAAATGGGCACCTTCTAGGTAGACGTGACTTACCACCATAGACCGCGTCTCCGCTTCCCATCAGGTTTGACTGCGGTCAAACGTCTACCTATGTTTAATAAAAAAAAAAATAAAAAAAAAATTGGAGTTGTTTAAACTATTAATAGCGATAAAAAGAGATGGATTGAAATGACATTTAGTTGAATTACAGATAACATAATACCATTATATTATTGTTGAATATAGAAAAGATAAATTAATAATATAACAGAATAAGACATAAATACTCGTTCAACAGTCCAGCTTTATTGCATAACACGAAAACAATAATAATACGACTTTACTAAGAAGCCAAATAACTTAACACCGTAACGATCAGGATTCCGTAGGTATACTGGTATCTTCGGGCAATGGATGGGGGATGTAATCCATTGCCTGGTCCGGAGAGGCGGTGTGGGACGTGTTCCGCTCACGCCGCCCACAGGAGGGTCGAGCGGTGATTCCACCTTGCCGCTCTAATTCCTGAGCTGGCCCGGGAACTGGCTGCCGAGGGGGTCGCGGACGTATATTAACCAGCTCCCGTGACCCCTTCATGAAAGCGGCTTGTCGGAATACAGTGGGGTTTTAGTCGGTAAGAATCCGACATAATCCACGGCTCCTTTTCCGCGGGGGCTGTGGGTATCTATGTAAGATTTCCCCACTATAAAAACAAGGTATACTGGTATCTGAAGAAAAAATAACTCGAAAACGTGTATGCCATCAATCCCTACGTGAAGCGTAGTTAACTGACTTTTAAACGCATATTATTGTAATAACGCAAAGATATAAACTTACTTATGTCAAATAGAAACAATATATAGGCTATATATGGATATACAATGGATTATAAAATGGATATAATATGGATTTACAATTTCTGACATTCAATAATAAAATAACGAAATCTAACAATCTCCTTTGTTTTTGGTATTGTTTTAGGAATATAATTTTAGAGTTTAGTTTTAGGTTCAATAGGTCATGTCCACCCGCGGCTACCCGCGCCTATACGAAGATAAAATTGACAGGCCCCAGGATCACATATAGAGGCTTTCTAAAAGAAAATTGTTATTGGTTATTGATATGGCCAAACGAGAAAAGGAGAAGATACGAAAGAAATGTGCAACATTTACTCACAAACATATCTGCAACATAGTCACAATTATGAGTATAATATTATGTTATCTGATTATATCATGAACACAAAATAATGCATATTCGAATTGAGGAACCCCAATACGATTCAATGCGACAAAAAACCTATTCCAAATAATTAAAAGGCATTTACGTCACGCGTGTTATCATGACAAACCGAATGTAATTCAAAGCCAACCTCGAGTTCCCAACTTCGAGAAGAACAAAATGGAAATAATTGCGATTGTGTTTTTTTTTTTTTTCATTATTTTTTGTCAGAGGTCTTTAACCGGGCATCGAATTATGTTCGACGATATCTAATGATTTAGGAGTGTGAGACTGACGCTCACACCGTTTTTATGAGTATTGATTTGATCGAAATGTCCACGAAATTAAATAAATATTTCGTTTTAATTTGTTTATCGTTGAGACTCTAAATGTCACAACTGTATTAGTCTATCTGTCTGAAATTTGAGTCCTGTCTCTCCGTTATATACTGGTCATTGGCAGAGTCCCTATTTATTGGCTGGAGCCATTAATTAAGGGAAGATGAAGAAGAGAAGACTTTTGCTAATGTGTATGCAATGCTTTTTTCTTTCTTATAGTCACTAAATTGGACGAATGTCCTATTTATTATTATTATCAAATTATCAAAATATCAGTATTACGTAAAGCAATAACTGCAAAACACAGTTAATAGTCCGGTCATTATACGATATTGAAATAACAAAAATTCCGACAGAGCTGAATTTTGGTAAAGACCTTTATTTTGCTATAAAAAATAAAAATTTGAAAGTCCCCAGCTGCCCCATGAGTGCTTTAAAAGTTATTCGGGGTCAAAGGTCAAAATTTTAGATTTTTTGAGTTTTTCTCAAAAACCGTAAGTTTTATCCAAAAAATACCTCAGACCAAATTTGTAGATCTCAAAATTCTCTACAAATATAGTTCTCATGATTTCTTCTCCAAATATTACCGTTCCTCAGATATCACGATTCTAAGTCATAATGTCGGAATAATAGGATAATAGGATAATAAGATAAACGTTTATATAATGTGCACACATCAGCCTCGTATACACACATTGAGGTACTTAAGCAACCAAAAGTTCCTGTTTGTGTCTCTTTTAATAATAATAATTACAAGCTCGCAGGGCACCTTGTGCGAGGTGTCGAGGAGTAGCGACCCCGCGAACAAGAATGCTCCCGGGGGAGGTCTTCGTCTCCGGCTTGCCTTAACCGGCCGACCAGAGTGGAGTCGCGAAAGCTTTTAGCTCGAAGGGTGGATGTCAAGCGTAAGTGGCGAGTGGACACGTGGATACACGTGATGCTGGACCCTCATGGAGCGCGTGATCGTCGTTTAAAGTCCAGCGACGCCTCTCCACCCTTAGCTGCTCACGACATGTTGCCCTCTTGTTGCTATTTTATAGCGACTTTTTAGAGGACCCATTTGTGAGAGGGCGACTCACCGTCTGCCAATATGTTTTTACTAACTAATATGTAGTAGAAAGGCAGACGTCAATGTTCCCATAGACCCAGTTACCAATCCATTTAGGACCTCCGTTCCATAGCCCAGTTTTATTCCTTACCGTTTTTGCAATAGTAGGACTATCTAGGATCATCCGCGGATATACGGACATATTTTAGTGATTAATATTTGACAAAAAATGTCGCAATTTTGCTTCATTTGCTCAAAACTTTTGTTACTTGTGGATTGTAGTCAATAAGTATATTCATTCGAACAGAACGTTTAAGATTTAAAGACGCAGGCACATGAACGGAGCCACATGAAAAATAGAGTAGGTAGCCAGATGTTATATTGAAGGCCATATTGGTGGAGGGGATTTTCGAAGGGACTGACACTCATTTAAATATGTATTTTCAGAATATAATTCATAAAAGAGACAAAAACAGGATGTTTTACTTGGTTATGTACCTGAATGTGTGGAATACGTGGCTGATGTGTGCACATTATATAACGTGACTCTTAGAATCGTGATATCTGAGGAACGGTAACACTTAGAGAAAAAATCATTAGGACTGTTTTTGTAGAGAATTTTAAGATCTATAAATTTGGTTTGAGGTATTTTTTCGATAAAACTTACGGTTTTAGAGAAAACCTCAAAATACCTAAAATTTTGACCTTTGACCCCGAATAACTTTTGATGCACTTATGGGAGAGATGGGGACTTTCGAATTTTTGTTTTTTATAGTGAAATAAAGGTCTTCACCAAAATTCAGCTCTGTCGGAATTTTTGTTCTTTCATTACTGTTTTCAGGTCTAAATTGACCGGACTATAACCATTACTTTATGCAAACAATTTCACTTAAAATATTACACTTGTAAATAAAAATTCGTTGTAGACAACACAAAACCTCGACAACGCAAATTTTGCGGCAAATTCAATTCTTATTGTATCATTTACTTACATACACATCATCTCTAATAGATGTAATTATGCAGCACAACAAAAATCAATCTTCTTCTCTTTGATAATAGCTTCTGGGTGAAGACAGAGGGACTGAGCCAATGTTGAGTGTAAGAAAAACTAATCAAGAATTATATATCGAAAATTGGTTGACGGTGTAACGTACGGCCAAGTGACCATTTCGCTACAAAACAAGCACGCAAACGCGAGATCATCGTTCTCACTGAGGTCTCATAACAGTACTTCTTCCATCCAACATTATGTAACCATTAGTCCTACCTCGTGCCTCTCCCGGACAACCCGATATCGGGAATAACGATTTAAAAATCGAATAAATAACATCGATACAATAAATACGAACCAGAAAACAATTTATTTCCACTGGGAACAGTTATATGTTTAGAAACCAGTTCGATGCGCGATCAGTGACTTTAAAGGCAGATTTCAGAACGACATTTGAAAATTCTCATTGTGTTCTCCAAGTTCAAGTGATGTTATAGTTCGAATTTGAATATGGAACTGTTGAGGTTAGTTATTATCTGTTAATGTCTAGTTTGTCATTTTGACAGTTAATTTGTTACAATGATAACATTCAATTATATTAGTCGTATCATATACGGGCCGAAGAATTGTTAATATAAGATAAAAAATTATAGTGATATTGTTTTATTAGTGTAAAAAATTACTCAGAGCAAATAATTGTTTATCTTGATTACCAATTAAAAAGAAGCAATGGCCAATGAGTCAATTGAAATTGGCGCCAATTCTGGTTTGACAGCTGATCATAGGAGTCTAGGGAAATCAGCTAAACAGCCATTACATATAATTAATTAAATTACCGGTATCGCTTGATATAAAACTAGGTCCATTTTGTAATAAACATACCTTTAACAAGTCTACTATCTGTGCTAACGTACAAATAAAGTTATCTCATTATCTAATACTTTCTTTTTCTTTGCGTCAACATCTAAATATGGACTTCCTACAAGAAAACATGTGCGTTGTATGTGTTTGAAATTAACTTGAGTAATTTATGTATTCCTTAAATATCAACATCTATTCTAAAACTAAAAATATCGGGTAGTTAATCGTCGTGATAATTTAGTTATTTAATTAAAATATTAATTCATATTCATGTATATAATTACTTTATATTTCTGATTGTTTTTTTTTTTGCTTCTTTTTTTCTGAAATTCCGATACTTGTATGATAGACTAAATATGTACTTAGTATATAATACTATTTCCTTTGTTAACTTAAGTTGATGAATTAGGTTATTGTACATATTTTGTTATTATATGATATTAATAAATAATGAGTTCTCTGCGTACCTAATTAGATGACTTATTTTGTGCTTCCAAGTATTTTAACCACTTTTTTAGTTCTGATTTTAAAACTTTTCTAGTTTGCAACGCAATAAGCAGGTTACTATAAGATAATTTTTTATATTATTATCTTTATATACTAGATGTTTGCAGCGGCTTCACCGTGTCTTTAACTTTTATTATCGCAATTACTATAAGCCTCAAGCTTGCTAAAAGATTAGCATCTTGATACAGTCAGTTATTTTAATCCTAAATCAATTAACGTTATAATATTGTATCAAATAATTTTCTATATACAATGTTCTTCACACAAAAACATCTACATCGTAAATAATGTCGTGATTTAAAAATAGCAGCGTCCTGCATTACCAGTAACACAAGCTATTAATTTAATAGCCACAATTTCCTCTCAAACCTCCGAAGAAAGTCCGTGATGGCCGATGGCTGTAATCGTTAGTGATAGTGCGAGTCTATATCTAACAATGTTGCTGCCTAGTTGGCTTTTAAATGGATATTAGACATCTTGATTAGTAATATACAGATGTAGAGTTAGTTTGAATGCGCTTATCTCAGGAACTGGTGGACCGATTTCAAAAATTCTTTCACCGTTGTTTGTAGGTGATCTCTGTGATATAGTTTATATATGTACCATACGTTAAGTCGGTACAAATTCGTACTATTTTATAATTTTATAATTTATATCGCAATGTTAACATTAAATATATAAATTATAAATACATGAAAAGAAAATTGGCAGGGTTTATTGAATACGTTTTTATTGTCTAATTATCTTCTAACTCCATTTTGTTTCAGGCAAATTATAGTCTCAGTAATTATAATAAATTTTATAAATACTGGGTATGCAGCATCAAAAAATGATGTACCCATAGAAAACACTACCCACAACTGCCCCTTCACCAGATTTATAGAAGATATATTCAAAATACATAACAAAACGAGCCCTAACTCTAACACAAATGATGAAACGACAAAATTATTCCTTGATGTTATTGATAATTTAGAAAATAATGATTCAAATAAACAAATACAGGAAGAACTAGTTAATAGTATTATTGAATCCATTAAAAGGATAAAGGAAAACGTGTCAAGAGATATAGATGATCTGAAATTAAATGAGGCTATAATGCTTAATGAAACTGACAAAAATTACCACTTTGATAATGTAACAAAGACAGTGAGTGGACTTAAAATTCTTAATCAAGTAAGGAGCGGTATCGAAGAAAGAATAGATATGAAAATTACAGAAGAAGTGAACAATTCGGAAAGCAATAATGTACACAACGAAACAAATAAAATAAGTGATTCACAATATGTTGAAATTCTAACGATTGAACCGAACAACACAAACATCGCTAACGCTTCTAATAACAATATTTTGGAAGTTTTGAAACACATAATGCCACTATTTAATTCGTCTGCTAATAAACAATTACACAGTATAACGATTATAGAGAGAAATGAAAACAAGAACCACTCATTTAGCGAAACTAAAAATACGTCGACTGTAGTCGTCAAATACTGTGAGAAGGATAATTTGACACAAGACACAGATTTAGAGAAAGTTAATAATGAAACAGTTGACGATGATGATTATTATTTACAAAATGACGACTATGATCTTGTAACGGAGTCGACTAATACAAATGTTTCTTCAGAAGGTTTTAAAGATATACTTGAAGCTGCGGAATACGGGATACAGAAATCAAATGAACTGTACGATGTTTTAGAACCGAAACTGTATTCTATGGGTAAGTTAGATAAATGTTTACGATTTTAACGTATCAATTTTGGAACTACTCACATGGCTCTATTATTCTTGTTCATAAACAAATATTTGTAACAATATAATATATCTTGAAAACCATTCCATGAAGTTGTTAGTCGCTTTTATTACGGCTTATTGTCTTAACTAGCTTGTTTTGTGTATTGTACTCAAAGAATGCTGTGTGTGTTTTTGGTTACAGCTGATTGATCGTACTTATTGACGTTGTTCTAACAGGTCTGTGGTTGGATGAAAAGAGTCCAGCTCGTTATGTGGCCGCCTTCAACGCGCCTTCCGAAGATTTAGCTAAATTCTCTCGATACGGCTACGCGTCCATATTGGCCGCTGAGAAGCTGAAGGAACTCAGGTAAGTGGTTTTTTCTATCGACTTTCTCGTAGTTGAAAACAAATATTAAAAAATAATAAAAGTATACGTCTTAATCGAACATATACCGCACATAAAAACATGGACATAAAACATATATTGGGAGTCTGGGTCCCAATATAGACTTCGCAGTGTTTCAGGAGTCTATATCTTCCCGATACAGTACAGAAAAGTTCAATTTGAGTACGAATAAAATAATCGTTTCTTGTTCACATGTAGCATTTTAAATTCTACAATTCAATAGGACTTTATAATTTTGAATAATTGACTATTTAATTAATAAACTTTTTTATCAATTAGCTGCTGATTTTTAAAAATGAACTTTTTGCCTTCTAATTTTTAAAGTTGCTATTCGCAAATGCAATGGGAAATGGTAAAGATGAAAGTATAAGCGCGTATGAAATAAGATTTAAAATGGGTTTGAAAAAAGGACAACGAATGTTCGTAACGACCCAAGTACGCTAAAAATAGCATATAATGTTAAAAGACATTACGTAGACTCGGCTCCTGATCGTGTCTTGTGGATATTAAAAATCAGTCAAGTCCAAGTTGGTCTCGCTTCACTAAGGGTTCCGTAAAAATAAGCTAAAGGGCAAATGTCAAAAAAACACCTATCATCCAAGTTAACATCGTTCCATCTTAGCCTCTATTTTTATTATTTGTAACACGAGAAATGTAACATCTCCGAAAATGTGAACTGTTTTTCTATCATGAAATACAGCTTGGAGAGACGTACGGATAGAGAAACTCTGACAGACATCAAACAACAAATACTTTATAATAATCGGGCCCCTTTTATCGTCTGTATACGGAACCCTGTAAATGGACCCACATAGAATTGAAAATACAAAAAAAGCATTGTTAAGAATACTCTTGTAAAGGATGTACATACGTTTCGTGTCGAATTTACTATATGGTGTAGGTAAACAGACGTAATAATCCTTAAACAACTTATATAAGTAGACATTTTTAAAACACTTGTACTAGCTTCAACAGTATGCTTGTAATTTATAAGTAAGCGACTCTTTAAGAATGGATTTTCATTCATTTTCAACGCACAGATTTAATTCAAACTTTGCACATTTATCACGGGTCGGTGACTGTATAATAATGTCATTCGTTTATCTTACTAAACTGATCAGAATCGTCAGGTTTTAATAATTTCCTTACGAATACTTTGTATGAGAACAAGTAAGACTATATCATTGATTCTATTTATTAAAGTGTGTTTTTAATTTTTTAAAGAATATTCGTTAATTTATTTACCGGATGTATGACGGTTCCACAGCACATCTGGCGATATTTATATCGATCAGAATATGATACTTGATAACTGCGCTAACGGTAGATTTTATAACATAATCGGCTCTTTAATAATATTTTATATATTCGCATTACAATTTTACGCTCCACAGTAATATCAAGCACCTAACCTTTCATAACATCATCTAACGGATCGGGTCTTCATAAAATATAATGTCTTCATACATTCCCTTATAATTGATTCACTAGCCACGCCGGTTGTGCTTTATCTAGTTGCCTTATCCGGTATTTGCTCATAACACAGTATATACTTATTAATTATACTTGAGAAATAGTAAGGACATTTGTTTTATTGATATTAGAAGCTGTGGGTGCTTTTAAAATTTTTGATATTGATTCTTTTCAATCGACTTAATCCTCTATAAGATAGGAATTAATGAGATTCTTATGATTTAAATATCACCGGGTTGAATGTATGGCTATAATTCAATTTTGATATTGTTAAAACTAATCGTTTATCTAAAAAATTCAAAATTCGTTTTATTTGTCACACTAATGGATTGTGGAGACTAATATAAAAATCCATCCTTTATGTAGGATGACTCTTGAGGTCTCTTGTTTGAATCGACTAGCTATGGTAGAATAAATCATCAGTTTAACATCATACATGTAAATAAATTTAGTTTAAAACCCGCTTCAACCATAGAATCACATATAATTATCTCACTTGTTCATATGTGATAAATTTTTAAAAATAAATTATCTCACTTCTTACCCATAGAACATGTAAAGAAATAAATTATTTAAACCTGGCGATCCTAATAGGGATAATAAAATAAACTCTTGAATTTATGGCATTGTCGCCGATCTTTGAAAGTCTACAAAGTTTGTATTAAATCTGTCCTTTTAATGTGGGTCAAAATCGAGGCACTGAGTCGATAACATACAAGCATACACACAAACAGGTGAAATAGAATGGCTGTAAGCCCCACAAAGAAACCACGGGATGTCAATTTCTTTCTAAGACATTCTTTCTTTCAGGTGATCTCATTAGCCGGAAACTTAAATTATAAAATAATGGATTATTCATTATAAATTACTTAAATAATTTAATAAAATTAACTTCTACGCCACATCCTCTTGACCTTTTGTGATATTTATTAACCTCGATGCATATTTATTGCTAAAACAGTACCATCTCTAAGGTTACAAGTGGTCTGTAGTACCAATAAACCGTGTGAACATCCTGGAACCTCTCGACCTTGGATATTAAAACAGATAGGATGTAGGACGTTATTTAAGAATATTTTTCATCTATGCATTAAGATTATGTGTTTTGATTAATAATTCAAATTTAATTACACTGGTTTCCTATATTTCATGTTGTATCGAATATATCATTTACATTTTTAATAGCTTTAAAGCAATAAAAACAGTCCCGGTGCTGATCCTTATAATTCCATGGGACGTCCGGGATAAAAACTATCCATGTTTTCCTTTTCACCTTTCCCGAGTCTCAAATTTACTCTGTACTTTCATCCACATCAGCGGAGAAGTTCATGAGATTAGCGCGTTGAAACAAACAAACTCTTCAGATTTATGTATTAGTAAAATAAATAGGATTATGCATAATATTACTTTTGTCTGAGTTTATACTTCCTATATTTCACCATTTTTAATGTTTGGAATCTTTTTTATTAGCTGCACCCGGCAAACGCTGTTCTGCCTTACTCTTATCATTTAAGGGTATGAAAAATAGATGTTGGCCGATTAACATAGATACCGGATAAGCACAAAAAATTTCATCAAAATCGGTCAAGCCGTTTCGGAGGAGTATGGCAACGAAAACTGTGACACGAGAATTTTATATATTAGATATAACGACCTAAAATTGTCTCAGTTATAGTAATGGTATATATTACTTTAAGCTGTCTATTAATTTCTTTGTATAATCTACTATATAAAAATAAGTCGGGTTTTCCTTCCTGACGCTATAACTCCAGAACGCACGAACCGATTTCCACGGTTTTGCATTCGTTGGAAAGGTCTTGGGCGTCGTGAGGTTTATAGCAAAGAAAATTCCGGAAAAATTTCAACAGAAAAGCGGGAAAAACGAAGCCATCTGGTGGCGAAACGGAGTTCGCCGAGTTTGCTAGTATTTAATACAAATAATTAAAATTACACACCAAACTTATGATTTACCTGTATTCTCATATATAACAGTTTTATTTCCCACGCAAACGGGGGCCAAATGCTTATCAAATATAGACTTATTGTTATTTAACTGTAATAGTATCAACGTAATTAAAAACAAAGGGAGTAACTCTCCCAGCGGTGACATTGACATCAAAATGGCCGATATTGCGTTTGTATCAATGGCGATTTTAGTTTAGGCTAGGTACTAACGGACGTTAACCATTTTTGAGTGCAAACCTTGCATAGGATAGGCCCCGGGGCTATAACTGGCCGAATATCCTCTGTGTTCTGACACCCTTTTTCAGATGGGACATGATGGGAACTGGCAGCCATCCGTTTCCTGGCTCTCCCAAAAAAGTGGCACGTAAAAAACGACAGTTTTCATTATAATTATTATATAGGTGTATGTTCATCATTAACAACTTTTTTTATTTGAAAGCTTTATTCAAATTCATTTATTTGCTGCTTGAATACGTACATTAGATGTTGTCATATATATTATATATATGCATATTTGAAAGTCTCCCGTATGGTCCCATTTAAATTTGATTTGGTTCTTGAAGACGGTTTAGTTTTTTGCTAAAATTGATTGCTACCAAACATACTCAAAACTATACATTCAACGAAAATATATATTTATTCTGGTTATTTCACTAGCTGTTCACGCCGGCTTTGCCCGTGGTATCTATATAAAGCAATGTCACTCAGTGAAATTGCAGCTTTCTAATGGTGAAAGAATTTTTAGAATCGGTAGAGTATATTTTGAGTTTATCCATTACAAACAAACGAAAATACAAATTCTGCCTCTTTACAATATTAGTGTATATATCAATTAACTAGTTGCACCCCGCGGTTTCACGCGCGTAAGTCCGTATCCCGTAAGAATATCGAGATAAAAAGTTGCCTATATGTTATTCCAGTTGTCCAGCTGTCTACGTACCAAATTTTATTGCAATCGGTTCGGTAGTTTTTGCGTGAAAGAGCAACAAACACACACACATCACATCACATTAGTAGGATATAACCATGTCTTATAATCGCCGCGTTAGCCCGCTCGTATGTCCCCAGCCAGCACTTGCGAAACTCAACATTGCCTGCGACGGACGATGACTGCACATAACTTGATGGATTACTGTCCGCATACAAATACCTAAGGCCATAGTGTTGTGGTAATGAAGTGGTCACTTGTAAATATGACGATACGCGTCTCTTGCAGACTTTTAATGTGAACCTTTCGCTATCAACAGGATGTCGATTCTATAGATTTTTCTCATTCAATGAAACATAACTTCATAATTATATTATTTACTTGCTGCGCCGCGCGGTTTCACCCGCTTGAGTATGTATCCCGTAGGAATATCGGGATAAAAAGTTGCACAACACAAAAGCATGTTATACAAAAATAAAAGATAGGTCCTTGTGAGAGCTTTTTTCTTGGTTACATTAAAGACATTTTAAAGATTATTAGTAGTTTAACTTTTAGAAATTAAAGACTTTTAAACGGATTTTAAACGCGATTTATTCATTATATTATTAACCCGACGTTTCGAACACTTTACAGTGAACGTGGTCGCGGAGATACTGACTGACGAAACGTCGGGTTAGTAATATTCTATCCTACTATCCTACTAATATTTTGAATGCGAAAGTTTGCAAGTATGTGTGTGTTTGTTGCTCTTTCACGAAAAAACTACTCAACCAATCACAATGAAATTTGGTTCGTAGACAGCTGGAAAACCATATAGGCAACTTTTTATCCCGATATACCTGCAGGATATAGACTTACGCGGGTGAGACCGCGGGCGGTTTTTTCTTTAATTTCTAAATGTATAATACTCGCATAAAATAAAACACAAGAAAATACTAGCTTAGCTTTCTTAAATTGCTTTTATAGAGTTTATTTATAGAATTTATTTCTGTATGATTTGGTGCACAATAAAGTATTTTGATATGATTTTGATTTATATCGCTTATCAATTACACAAATATTCTCAGATATCGATTGTCGATTTAGTATCATTACCGTAATAACAGCATTGGAACCAGTCGTCGGAAACCGCTTCCTGCACTAGAAAGCTGAGGAAAGTGTATTGCATATAATTACTGCGCATTTATCACCAGCCTGCCCCGGCTTCGACTGGATGCACCCGGGGAAAAGCCTATACAGGCGATTAAGATATAACTTTCCTATAGTTAAAAAAATTGTTGAACGATTAATAATTTTTGGATTAATTTGTTACAATAAAAGATAGAAATATGTAGCGTATTAAAACTATAAGTTAATACGCCATCGATGGGACAGCCTATATATATATTAGACTAGCTGCACCCCGCGGTTTCGCCCGCGACAGTCTGTATGCCGTAGGAATATCAGGATAAAAAGTTGCCTATGTGTTATTTCAGTTGTCCAGCTATCAACATACCACATCTCATTGCAATCGGTTAAGTGGTTTTTGCGTAAAAGAGTAACAAACATACAACAAACATACATCCATCCTCATAAACTTTCACATTTATAATATTATTAGGATTTCGATTTACAACTTCTGTCAGAATAGAAGAATAAAACCTGCAATTAGAAATAAATAAAATCTAACTTCTCGTATTCGTGCGGACGCGTTTTTTCCCTTCATAATCGACGATGAAATAGAAGCTGATTATTGCGAGAAAATCGCTAACTCAGTCCTTATTAGAGTGCAGTTGAAAGCTGTAGAAAGCTTAACAACCCAGTCGACTGGTTGGACGACTTGTTGACAGACTGGTTGGAGAACTTGTTTGATTAGAGGGCTTTATGTTCTATGCCTATATTTGTTGGTCACATTTTTTATTGCAATCTTCCAACCATTTCTATCGACACATCAATTAATTTAATTAACGATGCTTTTTTATTTCTCTAGAGCTATGAGACCGTAGAATCCTATCCTACTAATATTATAAAGGCGAAAGTTTGTAAGTATGGATGTATGTATGGATGTAATGGAATTTGGTACGTTCTAGGTATCTGCTGGACAAGTGGAATAACACATAGGCAACTTTTCATCCCGATATTCCTACGAACGAGGGTGAAACCGCGGGGCGCAGCTAGTTGTTTGTAAATACTTAGGATTTATATACAATTGATTTTATTATGAGATAAAGGTATACATTTTTTTCTTTCATATAATATGTATAAGCAAGAATTTCAAAATAATCAAAAAAATATCTATATATAAGATATATATATATTTTTTGGGTATGACGGCATGTGGGAACTTTTACACCTATACAATAACTTATGTATCATTATTACAATTATATGAATTACATAAGATTGCCTGCGAACATTCATCCAGATCCTATATAGATAACCTGATCCCTGTAAGAACCATATATCCTCACAAACTTTCACATTTATAACAGTTAGAAATTAAAAACTATTTAAAAGACTGAGATGATACATGACCTCATAATGTCTCCCCGTCACCACGCTCGCTGTAAAGTGTTCGAAACGGCGGGTTAATAATATAATGAATAAATCGCGTTTAAAATGCGTTAAAAAGTTTTTAATTCCTAAGTGTATATTACTCGCGTAAAATCAAACACTAGAAAATACTAAAGAAATCATTTTAATAGAACGATAATAATAAAAATTGTACGACTCATCTCTTCAAAACTAATATAATAAGATAAGAGCGGATGTTACAAACGTAGTAAATAATGAAAGATTGCATACTTTTTCTCAATTCATTTGCTTTCTTATTGGTTCAAATGATAGTCATATTGTTCTGATTTCTTTTTCAGTTTCTCGTTTAATGATCGGGCCAGTTGTTAAGAAATACTGTATTAGATAGTCCCTGTGACCACGCCCGTTCACGCTGTATCCGTCTAAAAGTCTTTAATTTCTAAATGATTTATCTTATATCTTTAAACGAGCAATTCTTGTATATATATATTTATATTATTTGGAATCTCGGAATCGGCTCCAACGATTTTCATGAAATTTAGTATATAGGGGGTTTCGGGGGCGATAAATCGATCTAGCTAGGAATCTTTTTTAGAAAATGTCATATTCGTGTTTTATCGACTTAAACTTAGCGACTCTTCCTGACATCTATTGGCGAATAATAATACTAATGCACGTGTTCACTTAAAAATTCCTAAACGATCTTGGAAAAAACGCTTATAAACAATCTAACTTCACGAAGTTAAACCGAGCAAAGCTCGGTCATCCAGGTACTTTAATTAAAAAGCGTCATGCACTTTAATAAATTCATGAGAGTAAGAAAACAATTTCAAAATGAGTTTAACAAATACTAATTTAAATCAATATTAAATTTAGGTAAAATACATAAACTCTTTCTTATTCTACATTATTTAATGTATTTTATAAAAATAACGTTACGTAAAATATGACTCTAGGTACTAGGAAATAATGATGACGTAATAGCAGATATCCGGAAACCGATATAAATAATGTGTATAAATAAAAGAAAGTGCAGTGAAAGTGGAACCTTGCACTTGAAAGTGAAAACCGACGTCGAGCTGCTTCCGATAATGGTTCGGCCACACAGAGCCAGATGTATTAACGGAAGAATTAGTTAGGCAATACCTAATAGTGAATTTTGTTTAAAACTGTTTTAATGTGAAGGAACTTTGAATTATAAGGTATCCTAAACTTGACGTTGCAACGCTTCGGCGAATGACCCGGGTTCGAATTTTGCCCCGTGGTTGAATTTTTCTGTTCTTAAACAAATCTCATTTAAGAAATACATCAAATAACGTCAAAAAAATGATCAGAATTGGATAAGTTTGACACAGATAGATAATACTCTGATTTATCACTTAGGTTACTCGCTTGTGAGTTGTGACGACGCGGATTCCAAAGGTATGACAAACTTATTGTCATATTTCTTAATCCTTTTTTGATAATATTATTGATAACCTTACCGAGAGAACAACCATCAGATTGAGGTTCATTTTAAAATTCATATAAAAAAGTACCCATATATAAAATTCAGATTAAAACGTACCTCATCAATTATTGTTTTTTCTTGTGTTTGATTATTTTTTTTATGATTTTTATCAAATTGTTAAAAGAAATATATTTTTGTTTTAGCTCTGTGTGGACGAACCTTGAAATGTTACCCATATATAATATATTAAATAACCGGCTTACGAAGAAAAGATAAATTGCATTATATTACTGTAATAATTGCGTACAATTTAGCAAATGTCACGTTATTAGATTTTTTTCTAACTCAGGTAGTAATCACAGAATATGTATGAAATATTAAATCATTGACTCAGTATTTACTCTCACTAATTTCTTAAGAAATCTAACGAGATTAACAGATTTATAAAATCAACTAGCTGCGCCCCGCGGTTTCACCCGCAAAAGTCCGCATTCCGTAGGAATATCGGGATAAAAAGTTGCCTATATGTTATTCCAGTTGCCCAGCTATCTACGTACCAAATCAAATCATTCTATCCAAATTATTGCAATCGGTTCAGCAGTTTTTGCGTGAAAGAGCAACAAACACACACACATCCTTACAAACTTTCGCATTTATAATATTAGTAGGATAGTAGGATTACAAAAAGTTAAAATATCACCTGTTAAGGGGGAATTTTACTAACTACTAAATAAGCGAAGATATGTACATTATTACGTGTCATTTAATTATCTGTTTGTAAATAAACATGTGCGTTATACAGGGAATTATTTATTATAACATCTGTACTTTTAAACGTTGACATAAGAACAACAAAACAATTTACAAATAAGAAATAAAGACACAAACGCAATCAGTATGAAAATAAATAATGACATAACGCTTGTATTGAATAGAAACAGCCCACAATAAACCAAAACAATAAAATTACCATAAGCAGATTTGCCATCACGAACATATCTTATGAATACACCTTTTTTCAAATCGGTTAGAGATAGCGCACTCTCGCCATTGTCTCAATAACAATGCGAAATATTTTCTATTGTTATTAATTTAACCCCTTTGAAAAATTTGTCGTACAATCTCTTAATATTTTATTATTTTATTGTCTTATCGACGTTGCTGTGAGAAAATTTGAATTTCACTGATGTAAATCTTAGGCCTATACGAAAAGAAATATGTATTATCTTGTTGCAAGACTTTTGATTATTATTCACTAGCTGAAAACCGCGGCGTGACTTGTGTGATACCCGGATAAAGGTCGCCTTGCTAATCCAGACTATAAACCATATCCAATCTCTGTACCAAATTATCTACAGATACGATATGCTGTTTTCGCGTGAAGGAGTAACGAATATCCATACATACATACATCCATACATACATCCATACATACATCCATACATACATCCATACATATGTCCATGCATACATCCATACATACATCCATACATACACGTACATTTCGCGTTTGTAATAATAGTAGGATAATTCATTTTGATAAAAATAGAGTATACATCACTGCACCAGCATTCTACCGTTTATATTTTTATTAAAAAGCTTCGTAGACTTTAGGTATTGAATCTTCCTTCGTTCTTACTTCGTTATAATATTACAATAGAATAAAAATACATCAGAAAATTACACATTAGATGTTACTACGTAACATTACATTGCTTCTAAAACACATATCCTCACATATCCTATTAATCCATCCGTAGAGGCGTAAGGTCTGCAATCGACCTTACGCCTCTCCAAATGTTCATAGGCGGTGGTAGCGCTTACCATCAGGCAACCCACCAGCTCCATTGCAAACGATGACATAAAAAAGTCATTACATAGTATAAAGCAGTCGCTTTCCGCGTCTTTATGTGTATATGCTTAGATCTTTAAAACTACACAACGGATTTTTTTGTTTTTTTTTAAAGATAGAGTGATTCAAGCTAAAGGTTTATAAGTATAACATCTATTAAACCACTTAGATATTAACACGTGCGAAGCTGCATGCAAAAGCTAGTAAAGTAAAAAAATCGTAAATCGATACAGATCAATATTATCGTAATCAAAGGTAATCAAATAATCATGTGAACTGTACACACTTTCCCTAAGTTTCACAGACAATTTCTCACAATTGTCTTCCATTTGAACGCATTTTGCCATCGTGTGACATATTATGTAGAAATCCATAACCTGGTTATGTAGGAAACTGTTCGATCGATATAAGAAATCGCTTATAGACTTGGCTTGTAATTGGGTGGTATTATGCAGTTTTTGTTTAATTAAATGCAACACTACTGTTATTGTTATATACTCTAACACTAGGTACCTAGGTGTAATTCCCACTTAAAATGTATTCCCAGAGGTGTTTGACATAAATATCTTTAAAAAGAGAGCTTATCACTACCTCCGAAACTCCGAAAGCCGACAACAGCTCCACAACAGCTATAACAGCTTTATTGTTGCTCATGGACAGAGGCGTTGCATCGTGTGATCCACGGATGCCCGCTCTGTTATAAAAAAAATGTATATATATATCCCAGCTTATTCCACACCCTTCCTATAAGTCTATATATCTTTATAGCTACGCAACGGATTTTGGTGAGGTTTTCTTTAGAGATTTAGAGATAGAGTGATTTAAGAAGGTTTTTTGTATAATAATATGTATTAAACTACTCCGAATTTAAGGCATGCGAGGCCGCGGGCAAAAGCTAATAAACAATAAACACAGGTTAGACTTTTAGCAATAAGTATATTCAATATAAATTATAATATTCTACTAATATTATAAATGCGAAAGTTTGTACGGATGTGTGTGTGTTTGTTGATCTTTCACGCAAAAACTACTGAAGTGATTGCAATGAAATTTGGCACGTAGACAGCTGGACAGCTGAAATAACATATAAGCAACTTTTTATCCCGATATTCTTACGGGATACGGACTTACGCGGGTGAAACCGCGGGGCGCAGTTAGTCATTTATAACATCATTATACAACATAATAATTATTTTTAACGATTACTAACGAAGATTATGGCATCATACAAATTACTAATCATAATATATGGAGTAATTTATTATTCAATAATGAAAGTGGGTAATAACAGTGGTACGGTTTTCATCAATATTGACCGCTCTGAAGTATGCTATAAGTGGAGATGGAAATATTATTTTCAATACAATAGAGAAGGATGGAGATAGTAAAATATTTCTTCAGAGTGGCTAGGGTCTTCGGACCGCAGTAGATGCCTGATTACTTCCTAAGATTTCCAAACTATTTTAAGTGTTGTAAAGAAAATTTTGTGTAAAGGGTTTAGCTCAAATGACACACCAGTTCAACAGCAATATGGGTTGACCTACCATGTTAAAATTGTTTTGTCTGATTCCCTTTCCTTAGACTTATGCAAGCGCATTACCTTAGATGAAGTTATTTCATGAACATATGAACATTGGGACTAACCCTACAATCAAAGTTCAAGAAAAACTAAGAAGGTTCTATTCGATTGTATTTTTATTACGCTAAAGCTTATATCTTTATGATAGCAAATTAACCTTTTGATTACAATTTATAATTTATATTGGTAAAATCGAAAAAGAAGCCTACCTCGTTATTAGTAGAAATGATTAGTTATTATTATAAGAATCTTGTTTCAAGTTTAGCCAACAGAAGCTGGATTATTATTTAGGTTATTCTGTTTACATCAATGCAGGTAAAAGCTATATTGCGTCGTAAAGTGAAAATAGTTAATCAATCATAACGATGTCCTCAGCGCATGCGCACCACGTACAGTTATGACATATTGAGTAAGCTAGGAAACTGCGATGTTTTGCGAGGTTAGAGACGTAATGGGGGTTTTTGTAGCGATAACAATTACTGGAAACGATTTGTCCGTAATTCGCTTCTTCTTGCGTACTGTATTTAAAGAGGATTATATAAGGAAAGAAAAGGGAAATAAACAAGTTGTCGTTCATATGTTCCTAACTGAATTTTGATATTAGGGATTACTTGCTAGTTTTTTTTCTACATTGTAACGGAGCGATTTTGTACTATAATTTTTGATTTGTCGAAATAGTGAGCTAGGGAGTGAATTTTTCTTACTATTTATATCCTTTACTGTTTATCACGGTTGAACATCTCATTCTCGAGAATCTTCTTTGGCTACGCTGGCTAACTAGCATAAGCATGAGGCTAGCATTCATACATTCGCTTCGAATTTATATTCTATTTGATTTGAAGTTATAATTCAATTACTTCTTGGCTTTAATATTATTAAGCAATTTTAATAATCTGTGGCGCTTCAGGTGAAGTGTTTGTTCATATTATGTCACCAAAAAAAACAACAATTCATAAAGTTTTTTTGCTACATTTCTTTGTTTTTAAGCAAATCCTTTACCACTAGTAAATAAATTGTTATTCGAATAAATATTATTTGTATCTTAAAGCTATCGTTAATAAAACAGTATTCAATATATTTATCAATGATCACATTGTACCGCAAGCCTATAAATAATAGAGAAAGTGTCGTTACGCTAATTACGGACATCCGATTACGTTTTTACTCACACGTCATTTATTTTAATGATTTTTTATTTAATCTGTTCCTTTCTTTGCGCCATATGAGGATAGCAGAGAAGTAGTTAAAGCTAACGGTTTGTTGTTAGATATTTACAGTCTGTTTCATTTTAACCAACTGCGATGAAAACATGTTTTAAGCCTCTTATGTGAGAGTGTCATTCAGTTGTAAAAATGCTGATATATCACGCGATGAACATTGAACTGATACTTTTAAAATTGATTGAATATATTGTAGTAAAATACAATCTTTACGTAATAATCAAACCTACTTATATTATAAATGCGAAAGTTTGTGAGGAAGTGTGTGTATGTTACTCTTTCACGCAAAAGCTACTGAACCGATTGCAATGAAATTTCGTACGTAGATAGCTGGACAACTGGAATAATATATGGGCAACTTTAATCCCGATATTCCTACGGGATACGGACTTACGCGGGTGAAACCGCGGGGCGCAGCTAGCATTTAAAATAAACAATGCTAACGTACCATAAAAATAACCGATGTGTAGTGGCGGAGCGGGGGGGTGGCGCTGGGCCCATGGCCCCGCCCTGCGAAGAATGGGAGTTAAAGAAAGTGTGCTTTATTAATTTGATAAATATAAAAAATACAAAGATAATTCGACAGACCGACACACAGACATAGAAGAACAACGAAGTTTTAATTACAAGGTCATGTTTTACCCTTTAGCTACAGAACCCTAACAGAGGCGGTGTATTTCCAGTAATCTCCAGGTACACTACGCCACTAGATACTAGTACTAAATAAATAAAAAATAATTATCACAACAACAGTATCATAATATTGCTGACTATTAAATGACAGCAGCGGAATTATGCCAATGCTCACAAATTGAGTATACTATCGCCGAGAAAGTTGAAATGTTAAATTGGGCATGCGATATATTTGGGCATGCCCCGTGCACATGCTGAACCATCATGATATATGAGACATCGTAATATATACCTTTCATTGTGATTGTACTAAAAATGAGGTTTATTAGACCGTTATTACAAGCGAAAGAAAGCTCGTCTAATAATGACAATTATTACAAACATGATTCGAGACTAGCGGTCCGTCCCGCGATGACCCTTGATATATTTAATTTTAATTTTACTAGCGGTCCGCCCCGACTTCGCCCGGTACATATAGCCTAATTATTGATGAAGACTATTCCTCAATAAATGGGCTATTTAACACTGAAAGAATTTTTCAAATCGGACCTGTAGTTTCTGTGATTAGTGCGTTCAAACAAACAAATAAACGCTTCAGATTTATAATAAAAAGTGCTAGCAACAGGGAATAATAATGATGTTTTGTTAGTAAAGACGCATGTGACAATCATACAGCATGGTTCGGTCGGACATGTAACTTACATAGATTCAGATTAAGCAGTCAAACCAAGACGCTGCATCTTGTGGATGCTGTTGGATCTGACGCTGACTCTATACCATATCCTTATTACAATTGTTTTCACTAAATCTAATTGGAGAAAAGTGAAAATATATATAAACGTGGATAGAAATTTAAAATATATCGCCTATCACTAAAATGTTACGTACATCACCTTTTAATAATTCTTTAACCTCATCATCTTAAACTATCTCTCTAACAAATATCATCTAAATCGACAAAGCTCTCTTTTGCTTTTTTATACTTTGTCATACTGCTAAAAAATTTTAAAACTAAAACATTTTAACTTTAGCTGAAGATTTGCTTGAACACTCTTATACCTGGAACTGTTTGTCCAATTTGGATGTAATTTGATTCAGAGATAGTTTAAGAGCCTAGAAATCAAAAAAGCTAGCTTTCTTCCCGGAAAAGCCACGGCAACGGAAACAATGGGGGCAAACCCCGGGACAGTCAGTTCCCTTTCACTACACGAGCGATGCGCGATCAAAGAAGCTACCTCATCAGCATTATATTATTAGAGCAGATAACAACATCACTACAGTATCTATACAAATTATTTATTCTCATAATGAGTCGTGAAAGCACGCACGAAAATCTAGACGGAATAAACACTAAGTGAAAAGTACTTAAGATGTATACTCTCTCATCATTGATGTGGCAGGGCTGTGAAACCTTGAGAGATAATTATTATTAATATATAAAGAAAAGACTTTAATATTAGAAGTGGTTATTTAATGTTTAATGTTATAGCATTGATTTGCTTTATAAATGAGATATTTTTAAGATACCATTCGATCAATGCGCGAGATTCGAACCCGCGTCTTCTGCTACGGTTAGGAGTGTTAATTCCAAACAACATGTGTGAAAACCTTTTGTATTGTATTTTTAGAAAATGATTCAAACAACGTATTATAAAAATGTATAATTCTTTCCTACAAAAACGGTCACCGACGTCCCTGGGTTGAGATACTCCAAATTCTATAATCTGATCAAACCACAGCAATTCCTTATCAAACACAAACACGTCAATCATTAAAAACTCACGGAGTTTTCGAGCAACAAACCCAAAAAATAGTCAAATTGAGAACCTCCTTCATTTCTTTATTCAACTTAAAATATATAGTTAAATATATAGTTTTTTAGAATGGAATTAACATACAAATAATGCAGCTACGTGATGATTTTACATTTTTATCATCAACACCAAAGTTTTTTTACGAGAAAAAAGATACTGAGCTGAAAGATGTTTTAAAATTTAAATACGTAAACAAATAAAATTAAAAGGTTATATGGTACAAAACAACCTGTTTCATAATTACCTTTTTATATAACAAAGAAATATTTCTAAAATGTTTTATTACATTGTTACATAGAGTCCAATGTGTAGTCAAAAACTTAATTATCAATAATAGAATTATACATACATACATACATACATACATACATACATACATACATACATACATACATACATACATACATACATACATTTTTGACATTTTTAAATTTACAATTTATAGCAATTACAATCTAGTTTATATAAACGTTTTGTCTTACATATATTTTTAAAGTTTACATATATAAAGCCGATGTTTCCCTAGCTAGATTGCAGGGCAACCTGTGTTTAGGAGAAACAGCTTGCTTCTAAATAAAATTTAAAATTACTAAAAATAAGTTAATAACAATAAAGTTATAATCATTAAAAATTCCGTTATCGTCCTGACACGATTTAATTTTTTTTAGTATTAAGAATTATGGAGTTTTGAAGGCATTACTACCAAATTAATAGCTATTTTGATAAACAGATAAATATCTATATATGTCTTGTAGAGGTACTAACTTTCTTCATAACATATAAACATTATAACAAATCATATAACATTTACGTATATTAAATATTACTTAGAATGTAGAAGATTTGCCTCATTTCTATGTATTTACCTTTCCATCGTCTATAATCGTTAAAGCGATGAGCAAAAACTTTTTAGTGCCACACTTATATTTACTATAAATAATAATAATAAACTATATATTAGTACAAATAAAAATGAATGTAAAACGCAAGTACGGCTCGACCAATTCCACAATTTATTTAACGTTTTTGTTAGGCTAATAAGCTCTGGCGAAGCCGGGGCGAACCGCAAGTATGTAATATTTTATATTATTTCACTATTAGAAAGCTGCACCCACTGACAGAAGCTATATACCACATGCAAAGCTGAGGTGAACTGCTAGTCTACACTAATATTAAAATTATGTTTGTAATGGATAAACTCAAAAACTACTTGACTGATTTTAAATTTTTTTTTACCATTATAGAGCTGCATCTTCACTGAATGACATAGGCTATATATGTACCACGGGTGAAGCCGAGGGGAACCACTAGTATTCTATATCTTGGTTATTTTAATTGTAACTGTGACTTCTTTTACTTTATCTTACCTTATTTTGAAATAGACAATCGATCACAGCTATCAAATAACAATGTTGACGACAGCTGGCCATTTATTCATTCACTTTCGCTGGAAACGAATTTTTGAATAATTATATAGCCATCAGAGGCGGGTGAGTGACCTTAAGCGTCTCTTGAATACATTTGTAAAATAACTATGGATTGTATGTATAATTTTAGACTGTCTTCGTACAGGTTTCATTTCAATTCAACTAATAAAAATCCGAAAGTTAAACATTCACAAAACATCGTTCGCTGATTATTTAGAATTAACGTTGTAATAACTTATTTCATGACATAGTTATAGACATTCACATACGTACGTACGCTTTGCGTGGCTTTCTACTGGTCAAAGAATTTTTAAAATCGGTTCAGTAGATCCAGAGATTACTCCTTACAATGACCAGTTATAAAACATTGTAAAATATTAATTTACTCTTTTTCACAAGTTTTATTTTCTGATGTATCCTACATCATGGAAGTTTCATCAAAATAAACAATTATAACATTTTATTTACAGTATATATGATAAAAAAGTCCAAATACCTTAGTGTTTAAGAACTACGAGTTTAACACACGCGTCTTTGTGAATCTTAAAATTCAGAAAGCTAACCTGACGAGCTTTCAAAAGACGAGTTTTCACTGCGCTACGGATTTTATGTAATCTGCTTTCAAAGTACATAAATTATATGGAATAAATCTTTCAATGTGCCATCGCCCTTTGGGGCCTGAATTAAACATCGCAAATTTATTCAGAGATTGTTATTTTGTAAGCCGAAATAACAAGATTCATTGCTTGGATTTATTTGTTATAACTTATTTGATTTTAAATTATTATACGGGAAAACACAATATATGTTATATGCAACATCAATTTTTTTTAACATAAATTCCTGTACACCTATCTAAATATACCTATAGTATAGTATAGTAATATATATATATATCTGAAGTATAGATAGACTAGGGTTAAATATCATTAATTTTTTAAACATCATACTTTTCTATACTCTACTTGAATACGTCAATATTTTTACTTCTGGAAATATAAATAATATAACCCATTACTATTATATATATTCACCAAATTGAATGGACTGTTTCTAGAAAATTCGAGACGAAACTCCCGGCTTCACGCCAACAGAGTTGACTTTCAATTTTATGTCTAGGAAATGCGTGCGCACATTGCGTGCACCAACATCAGCTGATTGGTGCGAGTTTGTTGAACTTTGCAACTTGAAATTAACAGAATATACACGTTTATAACATTAATCATAATTAAACGCATATTATTTAAATACTTAAATGCTTTTTCTTGGCTTATATTTCTAGCGGGCCGCGCTGGCTTCGCCCGTGGCGCTTATATAGCCCATAGCATTCGGTGAATTAATTTTTGATATAGTTCCGTAGTCTCTGAGATTAGCACGTTTGAATAAACAAACTCGTCGTCTTTATATTATAACTAGGTAGGATATTTATACGTCTCTCAATGTGAGAAGTATTATATTTTATACTAATTGTTATAAGTTTGTTATCTTGTATAGATATACAAATATGTTTAGTCGGTCATTCTCAGCGGTTTCTCGCATATAATCGGATTTCCGTTCAACAGGATTATAAGTGAAAGTTTAGCGGAATTTATCCATATAAAGTATAAGCCTACACTTTAATATCAGCGTAGTTATCATTACAGCACTGAGGTTCTATGAAAACTGTGAGAAAGTGAGTCGTTATTGTGCATAATTCTACATTTACTTAAATTCTTGGGGGCCTGGTGACCCGTAACAGAAGTATTTTATACTACTGTACGGGTAATGTTAGTAATAAGCAATAGATTTAACAATATATTGTACAGATAATCATTTGTGATGAGAAAATAATTAAATAAATTATTATTATTATTTACTAAGAATTATTTATTACTTAAATACAATCCGATCATGAAAGTGCTGGAAAATTGTTCACTTTTTAAACAATTTCAAAAGAGGAGGTTCTCAATTGTATTTTTTATATTTGTTACCTCATAACGTATTACTGGCTGAACTAATTTTATGGTGCTTATTAAAAAACCGGTGCCTCCAGTGTGGTCCTATTCAAATTAGGTCTAGTTCGTTCGAAGATAGATTCGTTATATGTAATCGCAAATCGTATGTTTTCTGACAAGATTAGAAAGTACGGTCTGTAGAAAACAACGCAGTTGTAACAATGTTCCGAAGTTATCTAAAAGTAATTTTGCTGTGAGCGATATGATTACAACAATAATTTAGCAAAGACGATCGAAACCATCAGAAAAGGTTGATCAATACTAAGCCATGGCTTCACAGCGTTGAATTTCGCGGTTACAAAATAAAAATATTACAACTATTACAGCACTTGGCTATTGCTTACGTAAAACAATAAAATCTATCTTTTATGGTGGACAGCCAGTGACCCGCGGCCATTTACTTCAGTGTTTGTACATAAGGTTATATCTTATTGCTTCTATTGTTTATTGTTAAAGTTCCTGGTTATATACTAGTAAAAAATGACGGTTTAAGGTTGTGTTATATCATCATCGTCAGCCTATATACGTTCTCGGTGCTGGAACACATGTGTCCTATGAGGTTTCAGGCCGTAATCCACCACGCTGATCAGGTGTGTGTGGGTAGATATCACATGTCATCTTTTTCATGATGTTTTCCTTCACCGTTTTAAGAAGAATGAATTGGAAAATCAATTTATTTCCTGCACGCTCGCTTGGTCTCGAACCTCGACTTTATTTGGAAGTCCGAGGATCTCACTACTGAGCCACCACTGCTTTGTTACCTACTATGTATAGTTATCCGCCCCAACTATATAATATATCATGCAGTCGTGATGTATAGCATAGCTTCCTTTTCCATTAAGTAGATATAAAATATAATGTAACATTGTTTTAACGGAGAAGCCACAGACAACCGAAACATAGTTTACAACTAGTTCAGTTAGTTAGTCAGTGGGTCGTATAAAAGGTGTACTTACATCATTTTACGTCAATAAGTAAATAAATAAATAAATAGCATACTATAGCATGAGTAGTATAGTATAGACTATAGTAGTTAAGGATCACTTATATATCCAATTATAAGTTTTTAGACCATTTCAATTGTTCTTTATGTTATGACTTTTTTATGAGTGGAGCACACGGCTGGTTAGGTTTAGTATGTAGGAACCCGACATAACTGTCGGATTCCAACACACTAAAACCTCACTGTGTCCCGTCGAACCGATTCAAAGGCCAGGGATTCGGATTCGTCCGCAACCCCCTCGACATCCTTCTTAAAAGCTAAGTTATAACATTCCATTTTCTTCACTCATCATTTAATATGTAATTGTTTATTTAAAGAAATACGTATACTCGTACTCTGCTATTGAAATGGCATACAGCCATAATCACTGAGCTCGTTTCGCAAAGTGTAAAATGAGAGGATTTCGTAGCCATTTTTGGATGTTACTAATTGAAATAACACCGAAGCTGATACTTATTAAATTGTATACTCTGGCAACAAATTTAGTTGCCATTTCATTTGTTGTTAAACTACCTAACCTTTAGAAGAACCGTAACATGAGCTATATTCAATTATATTCAATTTGAGGATAGGGCGTGGTTCAAACACTCTTCTTTTCAGGTACTAGGGGTGGCACAAAGAATATTTTTTAATTACAGTTACGTGTTCCTTTTGTTAATTAATAATTAGCAAAGACATGTATTAATTAATTAGTCTAAACATTTGCAATTTTTGAATTTCGAATTATATAACAAGAAAATATCTATGACATGAAGAAAATCAATTAATTGTGCTTCTCTTATAATTGCCAAAAGAGCAAAATCTAACCCTGAAAGATTTTTTCATATCGTAGTAATAGTTCCTGATATTGGTGTGTCAAACAAACAAACTTTACAGCAATCTATTATAAGTACTGAGCATGTTTAGATAAAACTCATTTTCTTCTATTAATATTGTAAAAAGATCATTGAGAACATAATTTGAATTTACATCATTTATAAATAAAATTAAACAACATGATTTCGCAATACTATTTATTTTTTATCATTGTAATGACTAATATCAGTTACCATACGACTATATTTTGTACACAGTTTTTTACCTACTAGTAAAAATCCTAACTGAGTTCATTATCATAATATATGTTGAAATAGTAATACAATTTTTTTTCAATATAATATTTTATTATGTTCTATAGCTAATTTATATTTTGACAACCCTATGGTGTGATTGAAACCACAAAAAATCCAACATTTAATGACCAAGCCATCTCTTGCAATACCAAGATAAACACTGAACCAACAATTTCACAAGTCAAATCTATCTGATCAACTGTGACGCATTTTTTTTCGTTTTGTAACCGCATCTATTTAAAAATTGTACGTGCTCGATACAAAATAAATATAAACAAAACTCAAATCTTGAAAAAAACAGAACTCAAATCTTGAAAATTACACTCTGGAACGATTTGAATATTTCATTCTATGAAGGAAGTATCTAAAAAAGTATTTTCATGTTTCTATAGTCTATGAATATAAAAAAAAATGTTCTTACAGAAAACTTAAAAAAAATAATAACGTTATATACAGAATCGCAATGAACACGTAAGATTTTGTAGTCTATGATGAATAAAATACATAACACATATTTTAATTTAAACAAGTATCCAGAATTTATCATAACATTTTAATTTCGCAAACCATTATTTAGACTGCCCATTAGTTCACAAAGAGTCAACAAACTTAATTAAGATAAATCATAGCACCGTAATCGACATAAAAGGACAAAAAATATTCAATGAAAATGTCAACTCAGAACATCCATTCAAAGCAAATTAATTAGTTCCACAAATTGCAATGGAATTAATAGGCATAAGCCAGATGCTGATATTTGCAACGTTTACGAAATAACCGTGTGGAAGTGGCAGTATTTCAGCGCATGTCACATTTCCCGCCAAAGCAGTACCGCGCGCGCATCATGGCGTCTTCACGTACGAAAGCGCGCGAAACCTCAGCGTACTCTAGTCATTAAAGACTGATCGACTATGACTTTTAATTTATTGACTGACTAATATTATGTGACTGTGGTGTTTTTGACTTATTATGACTAATTATTTGACCGTTTGACATTGTGACAGTGACTTGACTTGACTGGATTTTTGACTGGACTTACGACATCAATAAGGTCAGTATTTTATCCATATTGATAACAATTTTTATTAAAATACGATTTTTGTCATACCTAACAGATTATTAAGATTTTATCGCTTACCCTCTTCTTAATTAAAGTAAATATAAATTAGAACAAAAAAAGTTTATGTTTTCATGAAACTTCATCATACTTGTAACAAAATATTACAATTCTTAAGCTGAGTAATATTTGTTATATTTTTATAAGAAACTCCTTTACAACTAACCATCAATGTCAATAATATGCAAACAATTTGTAATAGTGTACTAGAAAATTGTTTTTGTATTTTTCTCAAATTCAACTTACCAAAATTAATGAATTTTTATGTATAATTATTATGATCAATTGAAAAAAAACCATTCGTATACATAATATAATCATATATCCGGCTATAATCTGGTATTTCTATAAATATATTCCAAATTGGAATATGTACTATTTCTTTCAAATTGGATAAAACTGCAAAATTTTGTGTGATAATTAAACTTCGTTATGCTTAGTTTAGAAATAAATCACGCATAAACAACGTATACGATACGTACTTCTATATATTAAATTAAATAATTTATATTCTTTATATGTTTAAATAATATTGATTTTGTTATATTTTTACATAATACATACATATATTAAAAATGTTATGTAGTTGGTATATCTTGCAAGAATTATTTTTTATTATTTACTTAGGAATAATAAAACATTATAACACCTGCGCAGTTGAAGCTTATAAACAAATACATAATTATCCGGGGGCCATCTAAGTTTAAAACCACGCCGTTATACGGTTTCATTCAATTTATCTCATCTTCTCCAGAGACCAATTATAGTTTTTACTGTTATAAACAAAGAAAAAAGCTCGTGTTTTAATGAAACACTTTCCCTTTTTTTTAAATTGTTTTCTCCAAATTTGTAAACTTACTTATCGTTGCAGTTTATTTCAAAATAACCTATTCTTAGTTTTTCATCAGATTTATAATAGTTCTAGGATAGTAAAATTCATTCGTATCTCTAAAAAAGTCTGACTCAAACATTTATTTATTCAACTAACCTTCGTTTAGAGGCGCTTTTGAATCGTCAAATACAAAAAAATAATTTTCACTTTCGGAAAACATTTCTACAGAGAAGATCCGGCTAGACACTAGTTGCTCTTTTAAAATCATATCAATGTAACAACATTTTACATAATAAATAATCATGCCAGGGACCTGTCCTGTGGTTTTTTAAGCGGCAACATTCCATGGATTACAATGTTTCATAAATTCATTAATGCTATAGTAGGCTCTCTAATACATTTTACACGTAAATTAAAGTGTTTCAGCAAGAAATAAAAAATACAGGTAGGTACGTAATATATGATACTATAGTACCTTATTTACCTTCTTTGTTAAAACGATAAATGCAACAGACTTCTGCACGGATGTATAAAAGTTAAAACGAATATTTAACCAAGATTTAAATGCACAACATATAAATTAACATTGACTCTCAAAAACAAGTTTGCATAACAATAATGTAATCCTAACGAAACTTGAACATTGAAATGCTTCTCTCTTATATAAAAATTTAGATTAATGAAAATAAATTATGTAGTGATTAAGTATATTGTCTGTATGCCTTTCTCGTGACTTATAAAGGAAGATATTTTACATCAAAAGGAAAGACTTAACCGTTCGCCTTTATTAACCCGATATTAAAATGTATATATAATTGATGAAGTAGACTGTGTTATGACTGATGCGATTTTATATTATTTGTTGCTATATCCGCAACAGAAATACATCATCTTCGAAAATTATGTATGTTCGTACAGATAGACGGACAGCGATAATAGGTAACTTTTTGTAATCTGTGGTAATAGAATCCGTTTCACCCTTTGGATACGCAACCTTAAAATTACAAAATTTAGTCACTTAAAAATAATGTCCCAAGAGTAGAAATAAATTAAAAAAAAATTGAATTATTACCCGCCATACTTTAAACATTTACGTCAAATGCGGTAAAGTTATATGTTTTGCAAGATAAAATCAATAAGAAAAGAAGCCTCACCCACAAAACAAAAAACTCGAATTATCTAAAACGTAATCCTACTAATATTATAAATGCGAAAGTTTGTGAGGATGTATGTGTGTTTGTTACTCTTTCACGCAAAAACAACTGAACCGTTTGCAATGAAATTTGTTACGTAAACAGCCAGACAACTGGAATAACATATAGGCAACTTTTTATCCCGATATCCCTACGGGATACGGGTCTACGCGTGTTAAGCCGCGGGGCGCAGCTAGTCTAATCTAAAATAACTTAATAATAATCAGCGTGGCCAGAATCTAATCGTATATGTACACGACAGCGCAGCGAAAGTGTTCACTTTCACGCGGGTCAAACAGGTGAACGATAGTGGCCATTGATTATCGAGATATCGCTAAAATTTCCACATAAACGACCAATTAACATAACTAGTGTGTGGGTTTTGATTGTTAAATAAGTTTGCGAGAGTTAGAGAAATTTTTATTTGTTGATTCGGAGGTGTAAAGTAAAAAGGTAGGAGTTTATGTTGGTGTAAAAGGTAGGAATTTTTGATTCACTTGTTAAATAAGCCTTTAAAAAAGAAATAAGAAAAAGGTAATCGACATCCCTGAAACATATTCCATTTCAACTTCAAAAATGGGACCAAACGACACCAATTTTCTATAAAACAGAAAGAATCACGTCAATTGGTACACGTCAACACCTACGTAGTTATGGACTAATTCAAAACAGTAGTATTAAGATCATCTTTCTTTTTGGGAGTATCGGATAGATAAGAAAGTATCATAAATTATTTTAATAATTTGAAAGTGCCTTATATATCTATAAATGTGTTGTTTGTTCTTTGATAAAGTTACAATAGGAATTATGCATTAATTTTTGCATACGATAACTATAGCATTATGTAAACTTGAATATTAACATATATGTTTGAATTAGTATCAATTTTAACACACCCCACGGAATAATATGTGATCTCCGACAACACAGTAATAAAACACATCTGTAAAAGTAAAAATTACATACTTAAAATAAACTGTAAAATGTAAAGTTAATTGTTACTCTTAAATATAAATCATTGCGTGAAAAGTTTGTCTAAACTCTTTTGTAGTTTGACATCTTAGAATTAAATAAATGGCATTTCTATCTATTATTGGAATTTACATTTTAATTTTGATCGCAATCTGTATATAAAAATCGATAAAAACGTATACATAATGCATAAACACTCAGAAGTTCTAGAATCTACACATCCATCGCCAATTACCAAAAGAATATTGACAACTGTCATGTTAAAGAAATTGAAAGTCATCCACTTTCCCCATTCGCGTCACGTTGCGCAACTTGTAATAATATTACACTTAGCAATAAAACATTGCGTAATGAGAAAAGTTGTTAAAAATCTTACTTCTCTATGCTAATTATGAAATTATTACGTCATGCAAATAGATAAAAGTTACATAGAGCCGTTGTGGTTTATAATTTACTTAATAGATTTTTCATTGAAGAATGAGGAAATTTTCTCTCCGGGATATAGGATATCATATATTTATATAATTGAATATATATATTGGAATGTTTCTATTGCTTAATAAGTTGTTTGGAGCAGATGTGTTTCCTTGAGAGTTCTTTTGAAGGCAAGATGTCTTCAGTTTTCCCTATTTAAGCCCTGATTGGTCGAGACTGACGGTTTTAACTTTTTCAAATTATATTACAACCATTTGTGTTATGATTCGTTTAAAGTTTTTTTAATTAATGGAAAAACATCACTGGATTTTTGATCGATTGCTTTTAGATTCTAGTCTTCATTAGAATCGATCTAGACATTTTTTTATTTGTAGAAGTGAAAACAATTTTTTTAATAAATGGCACTCAATATGTGTTATGAAACTGAGTATCTTTTCTTACAGTGGAGATGCACTCGAGAGCCGCACAGAAGAGGGAAAGTTTCCCAAAGCGAGTGCGCTGCGGGACTCACCTTTATTGGAGCAATGCCCGCTGCGCGCCCCTCCCAAGTGTCCTCCTGCTTCTAAAAGGTGTGTCTTCTTATGAATGTGTTTATTTAACCTTAAATTCGTTTTGGCTGGATTATAATTAAAAGATTTGTCTCTTTACAAAATGGACATAATAGATTCTTTTGGTTGCTAAATAAATTAGATTTCGCTACGTAATTCATTTTAAATTTATAATCAATAAAACCTTCATTAGATTCTGAAAAAATACTGAACACTAGAAAGTAAAACAATGATAAATCTGAATTTTGGCTCAATAGCAAATAAATGATTACAATTTTACAGATACCGCACACACGATGGGACATGCAACAACCTGAACCACCTCCGATGGGGGTCCACCATGACCCCAGTACAGCGCTTCCTCTCCCCAGTCTACTCAGATGGCATACAAGCACCCCGCCGTTCAGTATTCGGTTCCCTTCTTCCTTCCGCTAGAGAAATCAGCGCGTCAATCCATGAAGACCAGGATGTGGAAAACCCTGGGATTACCCACTTGCTAATGCAATGGGGGCAGTTTTTAGACCACGATATAGTGTCATCGTCGCAATCGCGAGGATTCAATGGATCTGTGCCACGTTGCTGCAAGGACGGGGGAAGGGATTTCATCCCCAAGGAATTTTTGGTAAGGGCAATCAAATAATGAGTCTGTTACAAATTGTTCTCAAACTAAAATACTCCTGTGGAAGTTTAAGCATTTATTATTAGAATTATTTATTATTCTATTTGTGTATATATTGTGCTTGTGGAACCCACTTTATTCATGTGGTATCCATTCATAATTTAAAATCCTATTTCGTATACTAAACGATGATGCGTTTGTATATTTTTTTTCTTCCACTACCACACCTATCAATAACATTTTCCACTGATCCACATTCATTCAAGAACTTCACAATTCTCCCCAGCATCCGGAATGTCTCCCCATCGCAGTGCCTCTATCAGATCCGTTCTACGGTCCCCGCGGCGTCAGGTGTCTAGACTTCATCAGGTCCTCACCAGCTCCGCTGGAAGACTGTAGGATCGGGTGGAGGGAGCAGATCAACCAAGTGTCTGCGTATATAGATGGATCTCCACTGTATGCGAGTTCTGCGCGGCAGTCTGATAAACTCCGACTGTTTAGGAATGGTAAGATTAGTTTCCAGAATTTAATAAAAGTTGCCTAATTTAAGAATCCTTCATTCTAGCCATTTGTCTTTCTTTATACCTGTGAAGCAATTCATTCGCTGCGGTTTTATCTCCACTGTTCTTTATACAACTCAAAACGTACTTAAAGAAATATATGTACTAGAATATAGCTTTACGCTCTAGCGCAGACTACGTAACCCAGACACTTCCTTGGCGTCTACACTTGGATGGTCGCATACCACGTAGCTATTCACCAGCTTTTTTTTGCTACTCTACGTTTATAATGTACATATTATAAACATTAATTATTTGTGGCGTATCAGGCGTGTTACAGTGTCCCACACCAGAGCTAGATATTAGCTAGTTTTGCACCAATTTCCCACACAAGTTAGATAATTAATACATTTTTATTTGATCTTTTGCAAACAAATGTTCTCACTCCTCCCTCCCTCACTTACCTTCTATGAGGGTTTAGGCCATAATCCATCACGTTGGCCAAGTGTGGGTTGGCAGATGTCACATGCCTTTTGATTCTTGAACATGCCGGTTTCCTCATAATGTTTTCCTTCATCGTTTTTGAGCAGTGGTGATGTTATCAGTATGTGGAGATAAAGTGAAAACTCAATTAATTAATTGTACGTCACGTCTGGTTACGGCCTAGTCTCGAACCCGCTACTTATAAATTCTAAGTCCGAGAGTGAGTGTAAGAGGTGAGGATTCACCACTAAGCATACGCAAATATTACGCATGTTTTAATGGTTTATGCAACCCAAAAGCAAGTAGATGCTGACGAGTGTATCGGGCAAGTTTAACCTACAGTACTATAGACTTTCTAGCCGGGTATTCTCTGTAGAAACTGCTTTCCTAACCGGTGATAAATTATAAAACTGTGTTATAACGATTCTAAAAACTTCTATAAGAAATGTCATTGAATAAATTAACATATGTTAAAACTAGTTTGTGTACGATTCTAAAAAGCATCTATACGAAGTGTAACTGAACAAATGAACATTTGAGTTTGGGTTTGAGTTAGTGTTTAAGTTACAAATTAACATTTGAGTTTGGGGTTGAGTTAGTGTTGAAGTTGAAGTTTAAGTTCGTGCATGAGTTAGTGTGTGAGTGTGAGTACTGTGTACTGTGTGGTGTGTACTGCACCGAGTGGGTCGCGCGCAGGCATGCTGCAGTACGGGCGCGCGGCGGCGCAGCGGCCGCTGCTGCCGGCGCAGCGGGCGGACGCGCTGTGCCGCGGCGGCGCGCTGTCGGCCGCGTGCTTCCGCTCGGGCGACGCGCGCGTCAACGAGCAGCCCGGCCTCGTCGCCGCGCACATCGTGTGGCTGCGCATGCACAACCGGTGAGCGCTACTTATTGAACCCCAATGTTAGCTTGAAGGTCTACTACGTTTTACGTAAACGGAGAATGAATGAAGATTCAACCTGGCTGATAAGTGCAAGCTCAACACTTATGTTTGACTTGAAAGTCGCTAATTATTATGTGTAATTTTGTCACTTGACGTTAAAAATATTTGTCGTTAATTCATGTGCTATGTTGTCGGTTACAACTAGTTTGTCCCTAATAGCATGTGCTGTATTGTCCATATGAACTTGAATAATAAGTTGTGATTAACATTCGTTTTTTGTCGATATGATCGTTTTGGTTAATGTGATTGTGATATTGACAATTATCAGTGACGACTTACTACTCACGAATTATGGTACATTGTCAGCTGAAAACTGATCAGTGTCTTGTTACATACTACGTAACATTAAAAATACGTACGTATGTACTTATCAATACAAAGTTGTATTAATTATGCAATTTCAATTATTTGCGGAAATACAGATGATACTACTGCTTTGTGTAGTTGTTGGGAAAAATATGGAAATATGGAATCGTTAAATAATACAGTTAATACATTTTTTTTCAGAATGGCAACAGAATTGGCGCATCTGAACCCCCATTGGAGTGATGAGAAGATTTATCAAGAGACACGCAAAATAGTTGGCGCTATGATACAGCATATTACTTATAGAGAGTTCTTACCAATTGTGCTAGGTAAATTGTTTACAATTAATATAAAAACGTCTGTTCTGAAGAACATGTTGTGATGTTAGAATATTATTAATATAAATAGTGGCTTAAATCACGTCACTCCAACTCACTCAAATCTGGAAAAAAATATTAACTCGACCTAAAAATTTGAGCAGTTACAACCAATAAAAAGTCATTATATGAACCAACTACCACTTTTTTATTATTAAAAGTAAATTAAACCAAGACATAAAATTGCCAATATTTTGTGGCTACATAATCGTCTCCAATAATTGGTAGTATAATAAAGCGTGTGTCCAGGCGCGGAGGTGATGCGGCTGTTCGAGCTGGAGGTGGGGCGCGCGGGCTACTGGCGCGGCTACAGCGGCGGCGCCAGCGCGGCGCCCGCCAGCGCCTTCGCCACCGCCGCCTTCCGCTTCGGCCACAGCCTCGTGCAGCGCTCGCTCGTGCGCTTCGACCGCGCGCACCGCCCCGCGCCGCACAGTGAGCCGCCCCTCCGCCCCTCCCCACTCCCCCCGCCACCCGACCCCTCCCACCCCCTCCGCCTGCGCGTCCTGCTCCCCCTCCGCATGCACAATACGCACCCGATCTCCACTTGCGTGACCCGCCCCCCCTTGCTTTGTTAGCAAAGCGCTGTCAAAGCTTCCGGTGACTCAGTTTAATCGTAAAACAATCCTACCTTGACTCAACCTTCGACCTGTTTGGATACTCTGATGCTGACGAGCCTGCTCTTACAATCTAACCCTTATCCCGAAAAATTATTCTTGGTGGCAGTCGGTTCGATCCCATAACCAGATCAGAGACAAGCTACTTAAGTTACACGAGCTAATTAATGCTACCTGAATCATACTGCCTGAGCTATGCTATCTTATTTTATACATTATTTATAACCTATCCTATGGTATCCCTAATGGTCTACCATTTCATCATCATCATCATCAGCCCATATATGTTCCCACTGCTGGGACACAGGCCTCCTATGAGGGTTCAGGCCATAATCCACCACGCTGGCCAAGTGCGGGTTGGCAGATGTCACATGTCGTCGAACTTTTGATTCTTGGACATGCCGGTTTCCTCACGATGTTTTCCTTCACCGTTTAAGCAGTGGTGATGTTATCCACATGCGCAGATAAATTGAAAAATCAATTTATTTCCTGCACGCTCGCCCGGTCTCGAACCCCGACTTATCGATTTTGATGTCCGAGGTTCTCACCACTGAGCCACCACTACTTTCTACGGTCTACCATTTAATAAACACGAATACCTATACGTAGGCTGTAGAAGTATATACACCAATCAAAAGAATCGACCAATAATCCCATTACAGATGTGACCCTCCACAACGAGCCCACAAACCCATCCAACATCTGGAGCATGGGCGCCGTAGACAGACTTCTCCTTGGGATGATCAACCAACCGATTCAGAAACGCGACGAATTCATCACTGAAGAGCTCACCAACCACCTCTTCCAGACTCCGCACTTCGACTTCGGTATGGACTTGGCCGCTATTAACATTCAAAGAGGGCGGGATCACGGGGTCCCTCCCTATACCGCCTGGAGGGAGCCGTGCGGCCTCAGCACAATAGACGGATTCGAAGATCTGTTAAGAGTAATGCCAGCCAGAGTTGTCAGGAAATTAAAAGCCTTGTATAAGTAAGTCTATTTTTTTTATTAATTTGCGTGTAGATCAGATTGCACATTTTAATAATGATTGATATTTCAGGCACGTTGACGATATAGACCTCTTCACTGGCGGGATCGCCGAGCGGCCTGTTATTGGCGGTTTAGTTGGACCAACTTTCGCTTGTATCATAGCACAGCAATTCTCCAATCTGCGTAAAGGAGATAGATTCTGGTAAGCCAGATTCTAGAAGTTTCTATTTTTGTTATCTGAATAGTCAATGACATGTGTTCTTATATTTTAGGTACGAAAATGGAGGATTCGACTCATCATTCACACCAGCACAGTTGCAACAAATTCGACGAATCACTTTAGCACAAGTACTTTGTCGCACGCTTGACACAATAGACAGCGTTCAATCCTTTGTGTTCCTATCCCCTGACAACCCTGACAATGAAAGAATATCCTGCCTTAACGGTCTACTAAACAACTTCGACCTTTCTCCTTGGGTAGAAATAAACTCCAGCTCAAATAATGAAGTGAGAAACTCTGACGAACCCACGACTACTACAAAAACCAAAAAAACAAAACCAACAACAACGACAGAAAATCCTACGACCACAACTAAAAGACTCAAACCAAGCCATGGCAATATAGCCCCTAAAAAGCCAAATGCAGCTTTGACTGAAACAAAAGTTCCAAAGCTGGGTCAAATTAATTTGACCGATGACTTAGATGACGTAACTGAATCTACTTTAGACTTAAAGGGTATTGACGATAAACTCGACTTTAAAAACAAAACTAAACGACTGGATGACGGAGACGTACAGACACGACGCAACCCGATAAATCAATACGGTGACTATGATGACGTGCATAGCGTGCAGTCGGTTGTTGTGAATAACTTGCCGCATACGAGGCCACACAACCGACCGTACCTATCCGTGACTGAAAACATCGACAAATATACTTACCTCATTAACTACGTTCCAAGACCGACTCAGTCTTGGCGACAGACGACTAGACGAAACTATGACAGGGATGTAGTTAAAGTGACATATCAGAATTACGAAGACACATACAGACGACCTAACAGACCATACTATAACAGAGATGACTTAGACAACGACTTTGAATCTAGAAGTGACGAACCTAGAAAGCCTGACTTACACTCATCAGCTAGATCAAATGATGACGTACTGACGACCAGACTTACAGAAAGACCATATGATAAAGTGACTGTAAAAACTACTGAAGTTGACGCAACCACTGAAAACTTATACAAATTACTGACTTTTGGTTATTTAGGTTCTTATAAAGGTGACCTTACTGACAGAATAACAAGGAAAGACTCACAAGACGACAACATAAGTAAAGACTTTTCGACTGACGAAAAAAAAGAGGGTACTGACACAAGCAGTGGAAAACTATCGACGTTCTTCCTTTACGAGACTGTGACTAGACCTTTTAACTCCCAACGACTGACTCAAGACGAAGTGACTAGAAACACTAAAACAAAATACTTCTATGTTAACAATGTTTTAAAGAAATACCCAGACGATGAACCCAAACATGAAGAAGTGCAAAATAAAAATAACATTCGCAAAGAGAACATCGAAGAGCGATCCGTTCCGGACAAAATGGCTGCTTTAGAAGAGCCAAAGTCTGAAAAACCTAGCTTCAAGGGTAAAAAGCCCGGAAACTCTGCTAAGACACCATCCGTTACTTTCCAAATAATTCCCAGCGAAAACAGGTAAATTTTTCATTCTTTTTAAGTATAATTATAAGGCCTTGTATTTTATTGTAATCTTCAATTGTGTAATTAAATGGCAAGGTGACGAAAAAGTATTTGCATATTGATAAGTTATTGTTATCTTGAACAATAAAGACAAACAATTATATCTATACCATTATTGGAAAACGGAAGGCAACCTAATAATTCAATAGTTCACAATTTCATCGTATAAAATTCATAAATTTAGTACAATTTGATTCGTATTTCATAGTACTTATGAATATGTCTATATATACTATAATAGCATTTATCACAAATAAATAATGCTATTCTATCTGTTAAATAGCTGCTTCAAATTCTTAAAGAATAAATAGCCTTTTATAAACTGCATTTAATAATATCCTGATAAACTATAACAAATCAATTATGTCTGTTGTTACTATTTATTATTATTTTTTTTTTGTTCTAGCCCTTCTCGATGGGCAGTTTACGAGGAGAAGGAAGACCTACTAGACTCTCTCCCACCAAGCATGCCATCCATCAAAATAGACCCTCACGCGCTCAGAGAGTTACCTCGACCAATAAATTTCACAGCAAAACGACGCTTTGGAAGGAAATAATATAATACTAACATAATTCAATTTATGTGCTAAGTGCTCAGTTTTTTCGTAGATGTAAAATTGTTAGGGAAGTTGTGACTATGTAAATTTTGACAGATTTCGATGTAATGTTTAGGACTGGTAAAGGATGACTAAATAATATCAATACTGACTATTTACTGACTAATGACTGACTCGACTAATGATCCTGCTGAGAGTGACCACGTTGACAAAAAATTTGACTTGACCGTGTTGACTGAATTTTTGACGAATAAAATTATTATCTATTAATACCCGACTATTGCTTAAATTTTTTCTCATCAAAAGTACTTGTTCAGTTTTTAGAATCAACTAGCTAGTATACAAACAAGGATAACAATTATACTTTGCAATTCGGAAATTAAATTGTTATCACCAGACTGAATAACATACAGGTCTATTTTATCGTAAATTGCAAATAAAGTAAATTAGTTTATTTTGAATTTTTGACTACGACTTCGGTAAAAAGAACAATACAAAAACTTTGACTATGGACTGAACGTGCATATACGCTACGGTACTTATAGTCCTCTGGTGATTTATTATAAATTTCGAGTCTGTTCAAGCATTAACAATAAGGATGTATACCTACACCAGACAGATACAGACGTCTTCTTGTCTTTGACATTTATGTACTTTTTAACGTAATTACCTACCTACTGGCACGAATTCTGCCCATCAAGTACCATTACTATAAGAATACCTACTAAAAAATGATGGAAGACTAAAGATAAACTAATTCTGACTACACTAAATGACTGACTCTTACTTACTTACTTTTTTCACTATTAAATAATTCAAGACTATCTTCTATCTTCTATATATATAAAATTCTCGTGTCACAGTTTTCGTTGCCATACTCCTCCGAAACGGCTTGACCGATTCCTCTGAAATTTGGTAAGCATATTGGGTAGGTCTGAGAATCGGCCAACATCTATTTTTTATACCTCTAAATGATAAGAGTAAGGCAAAACAGCGTTTGCCGGGTCAGCTAGTATGTTATAAATGACTTGCTAAAAATTGCGAATATAAAAATTACGAACAAGTATAGGTGTAGTTCCTATGTTTTGTTAACATATTCAAATTCCTAAATGGTAATGGCAAACTTTTTGACAACTTTCCTGTTATGACCTTTTGAGTAATATGACTCTACCTAAAGATTTGACTGTAATGACTGAAAAAAAATCGTGTCAATAGGATTGACACAATGAACCTTAGTTTTATCGGACTATGATATTCTGAAGAAAAAAAAGGCCAATCACTACTGCTACTTTTACCAATACTAAAAAGGAAATGTGAAACTTATCTGATACATGGGTACTTATTATGAATGACAGAGGACTCTTGAACTATACTGACAATTGATTTGACAGACTAAAATACCATTTACAACTATTTCAAGCCATTTTTGACATATTACTATTGACAAAAATAAACTAGCAATCTAGCACTGTTTCTGATTGACTATTTTATTTTCGACTAAAAATACAAAGCTGACTTATTATTTGCTGTAACTAATATTTGACTTGACCCTAAAACTGACTGACAATTGACATGTTGACTGATTGAATTCAACTTGACTTATTTTTTTTTTTAATAATACAACTACTGTTAGGATATGTTGTTTCATAGTGCAATTATAAACTAAATAGCAGTTTTATAATGTCTCAAAAAGCGAGACTCCAAACAGAGCATGCATTTTTATAGAATAAAAACCATTAATTATAATTTTCTACATTAGAATTTCAATTTTTAATTTTAATTTGTAATACTAGAATAGCATCCACCGACATGATCTGAAATTTAAAAATAAAAATCGTATTATAATAATTTATTTCAACATCACTTATTATAGTAATGGAAAATAATAAATTTATTTGATTTCAATTAATTTTAAATGTTACATTTTAGCAACAAAGAATAAAGATATTTAAAAGAAATAATTAATTTTTATTTACTTGCCTTGTTAAAATATTTAATTATAAATGTTAAGTACACGAAATAAATATTTCCTATTTTATCAACATAAAAGGTATTTAATAATTTATTACGCATTTAAGATACAATAAGGTTAAACTATACCAACATACATTTGTAATAAAAGTACTCATACAAAGTAACAAATAAAATCATTAACACTATAATATCATTTGTACACTCTGGTAATATTATAAAATTAAATACAAATAACAGAACATTTATTGCACATGTCATATTTTTTATATTGTTTTATAACAAGGTAATAAAATTCCAATAAAAATATTACTTTCCATCATTAATCTCTCTCTGGATAGTATTGATTAAGAACCTTGCTCATTTCTTGGGCAAGTTCAATTGAAGATGCACACAGCACTCTCCGAGAGAGTATGTCAAATGGTCCCCCAGCTGGGTCAATGCAGACTCCACCAGCTTCCCGAATGATAATATCTCCTGCAGCAATATCCCATGCATGAATACCAAACTCAAAGTATGCATCGCTACCACCCAAAGCAACATTAGCCATGTTCAATGCAGCAGACCCAATTGTCCTCACCCCATGCCCATTCTCGACCAAAAGCTTGAAATTCTCAAACATAACCCTCTGTCTCTCAGAGTCTCGAGAAGTTCCAGCTTCAAAAGATACCAATGCTTTACTCAACTCTTTAGTTTGTGATACATGAATCTGTTTATTGTTCAAAAATGCACCCTTGCCTTTCTTTGCAGTAAATAAAAGTTGTAGAATTGGATTGTAGATAATTCCGGCGACGCATTCCTTGTTGATTGCGAGGCCTACAGATATACAACTTTGGGGATATCCATGAATGAAGTTTAACGTGCCGTCTACAGGATCGATAATCCACGTAGGGTCGTCAGTCAAAATGCATTTAGCTCCATCAGCAACGGATTCTTCGCCGATAAACTTGTGTGACGGAAATTTCTTAGTAAGTCCATCTATTAACGTCTTTTCTACATTTTTGTCTACTTCAGTGACTAGATCGATATCACTGGACTTTTGTTCGAAGACGTTGCAGCCATCTCTGAATTCTGTTATAAGGTTTCCCGCACTTTTCACTAATTCAAGTGCAGCTTCAAAATATTCATCGATTTTGTCAGACATTATTAGAACAAATAATAAATGTAATTGAAATTTTTACCTACTGCATGAAACGGCAACACTTCAATGTAATTTGACGCTGAATACACCTAGGAATTTTAGGGAATTCAGTAAACAACAAAAATTTTCCTGAACTTGCAAATTACCGCGACTTGTATCTTTGGAACTCGAACTTAACACAAATGTCAAATGGTAACGACAAATGACAATTATGTGACAGGCGCCGGTTTTTATTTGATATTGATTTCAAAACACGCAGAATGAAGCGCATCAAAAATATTTATAATTTGTCTAAAGTAAACATTAATCGGATTAGCGAATTAGCAATCTGGATTATTAGCGAATTAATAATCTTGCTGAATTAAACACACACTTGTTTTTAAAGTTATTATAACAATTGAACCAAATTTCACCATCCTTAGCTCAAATGGTATGGTAGATACAGTTTTCTTAACGTATCAAAGTAATAAGGGTGGCTTTACTGTAACAACATTTTACTGATTTTTGCAGTCTAACGTGGTTTTTCTAAGAACGTCGATCAATTTTGCTTTGGAACATTAAAAATAATGTAGAATCACAAAAAACAAAAGACACTTATACTAATTATGATATCATTCAATACTTAATTGATATCCAAGTAGTATATACATACACCTACCTACCTACATACCTTTGTACATAGTTCATTTTTGGGAAACGTCATAAGCCGCATCGTAGGTTGCTGCCACGTCGCTTTTCCCTATTTTTAGTTTTGTTCAGAAAATATATTTTATTAATAAATAATATATATATATATATATATATATATATATATATATATATATATATATATATATATATATATATATATATATATATATATATATATATTTAAAAGTAGCATATATTCTTCTTAATTACGTAAAGCTTCAATTTTAACCCTATGTTAAAGAAGTTAGATAAAAGTTGTGCTTGATAAAAGTTCTGACTTATGTAGTACTGAAATATGTAGGGTAAGTAGGGTGTTCAAACAAAAGTAACAGAATATTATTTTCTCGTACACAGTAGGAGAAAGGGATGTAAATAAAACAAACAATATTAAAAATCATGAAAAATTGTTTAATTGGCATACCAACTGATAACTTGTTACAACCTATGGCCAATTTTACAATTATCAATATTGTTAATAATTAAATATAATATTTATGTAAAATATGTTTATGCTTCAATGGTTTACTTACATTTAAATTTATATTATTATTCAGAAAAAAACTTTATAAAAAAAGAAGAAGTCATTAAAATTAAGACTCGGGGTACAATAACGTATAAAATGCGAAGATACAAGTTGTTTTCGTTATAAAATAGTGGTTAGTGTCCGTCTGTGACGGTAAGGGCGCGTCCACATAAAGAACCTAAGGCCACGATGTAAACTAAGTCTTATCTAAGTCTAAATAAAGCAAGCGGTCCTAGCGCACACTTGTAAGTGATAATACCACATGTATAAAAGTTCACCGTTTCCTCAACCGATGGCGCCATTGAAGCCGTTCCAAATTTAAATTCATCAAAATTCCCATAGACAACACTTCGACCGCCATCGGCTTAGGAACGCACACCATCGATTATTCAAATACACGACCGATGATGCCAGCTAAGAAAAAATTTAAAAACCCGCCGCGGACGCGTCAGCGACCGACAGTCCAACGGTTATTCCCTAGTAAGTACAAATAAAAAAAAAACGATGCATTCGCCGACGCGTCCGTTGACTCCTTACAACTAGCTTTAAAAATTTTATGGCAACTAAGCGCTCAGTGGAACACTCGACACTTATATACAGGAGGAGCGCAACCGGCCGGCTCAGAGCCACCTCCAACGGGGCACGATCGAATCAAAATGTCAGATGAATAAAAATATTGTCGCAACACCAGTCTTCACCTCAATTGCGATAAATGCAACACCGAAAAACATTTGCCACGTAATTAATACTTTTACAATCGAATTTTTATTATAAAAAAAAAATAAACACGCGATGGCGCCGCGAAAGTCGTAACACATGATTTGCACAGACTATTAAAAAGAAATGAAAAGCGCCTTTTTACGAACGCTGTGCTGTTATTTATTTATTTCTTTCGCCAGCACCACCGCATAATATCACGCATAGAATGAATTACCAATTAACATCGTCCGACCAAGTCGCAACGTGAAAACTCGATACTTTAGGAATGTTTCGATACTAATACTGGTATGGGTGAACCAATTTGAACTGACTGAAACGTGTATTTTCAAAAACCTTACAATTACAAAAAAAAAAAACCAGATTATAAAAAATAAACAGATTGATAAACAATTTCATCTATGGCAACCCTGAATTGTCTATACCACAATGTATTGAGGTTTTTAGTGTTAAAAATTGAGCACCAGTCCACGATCAAATCAGCAAGAAATTCATTTTGAGGCGTACAAAATTTCAAATATCACGTATATACAATTGCTATTGCTTGTTACATTAAAATATAAATATATATCGATTATACATTTTGCTTTCGCTTGTCTCAAACTATTACATTTAATAGTTCACAAACGATCGAGGTTAGTTATGGGGGCAATTTCAATCGTAAATAGCGATTATCCTCACATTCTCGATATAATATTAATATTAAGTTTACAATACGACAAGGCGAGCAACTGATTAAATAAAAAATAAATAAATTTCACGTAATTTCTTGTCTGCGTTTATAACACAACGTTACTAGTGTAAAAAAGTGACAATTTGAATCGACTTAAATTAATTTAATATCAATTTTGATTACAACAAATATAATGGCGTAACAAAACAAAGGAAATTTTCGAGACAATTTTTTTATTGTAAATGATTATGCGACAATTACAAGGAAACAGATGTTACGCCACTATACGCTGGAACAGCTAAACAGTACAATAAAGACGGTCAACCGCCATAAAACATTATTTATTATATGCAAAACAATACAAATGTGAATTTTTCTTCAAATAACCTTTGAGCGGGGGACAATAATCTCATTTTTCATACCGAAAACTCTCGCAACTTTTAAACACCAAACAATTTCTCTGAACTGTACCACCAAACAACAACAACGAAAACCGTCCCCCGCTCAAAAAATACCACGGCAAAAAAAAAAGTCGCAACAAAAAGAAAAGTCGCCGGATAGTCGCAGCGCAGTCGCTCGCCAGTGTCCCACCGCGCCGCTCACTCCAGGCTGTTGGCGGTGTCGTTGACGTCGTCGAACGACTCGTCGCCGGACGCGTGTCCCGGCGCCAGCGACGACCGCTTCACGCGCGACGACGACGACGCGCCCGACAGCCCGATCGCGCCGCCTTGCCTTCTGGAAGCGCACGCGGTCGATTGTATTATTAAAAGTCGCTGGGCGCCAACGCCCCCCACACGGCGGTACACGTGCACAACGCCAAATAAACATTAAAAAAAAAACGATTATTTTTTTAATTATACTATATTTCATCTGAGGTTATAAACTCATGTCTGACCACAACATAATAAATAAATTGCCATTTAATTTAGTTAAGCAGACTTTAATTTTTAAATGAATTAAGTATAAAGGATCCTTTTGAGGTAGATAATTGTTTTTGTGACAACATAAAAACAATTATATTCTATAAATAAAATATTTTTAATAAAAATAATGTTATTATTGCTATCTTAGATATACTCTTCATTTAGTCTATGGCTGTTATTTGACAGTTAAAAATAACGCCTACTTTGCTCTTTAAACTGCTAAGTTGACTATAGTAATTAATAGACATAATGTTAAAAGTGATTAATTTGGAAAATGTCGTTAACTTATTCCACATGATAGAAAGTTAAGTAGTTTCTTTTAATACAAGTTATATGTCGAAATGTTAATAGCCGTGTGTGTAAAACACGTTATAGTTTTGATGATTTGAATACCAAACAACATAACATAAGCATTCAATTTCCATCTACCCTCCAAACGGTTACATAATTAACACAAACATACACTGAAACCGAATCGCTTTGTATTATTTTTACAAGCCTGCATTAACCTGCATTCGCACTTACTTATTTAAATAAATCTTTTTTTTACGATTTAGAGTTTAGACATGATATTACATTCATGAAATGATGAAGTATAAGTTATGATGTAATAGATGTTGGATGTCCATATGGAATAAATAAATAAAATATAAATCAATTTACCGAAGTATACGGGTTCGAGGATTTTTGTTATGCATTGGAAATCATACGACTTTGATTGGTGAACTAATTACACGCACATTAATTTTGGGTCACTTAGGTTCATGATTAAGATGAATTTTCCTAATGATATAAGTACCTAGTATTATAGTTGCCAAAAGGGGATATAGGAAGGGGGAGTATTTCTGAAATTGACGTGAAATGGCTGCCTATCTAAGTATTTTATATAAAGTACGGCAAAGTGGGTGTTATCAATGCATAATTAATTATGTAGGTATGAGAGTATTGCAAATGGGTGAAAAATTTTATATTTTGATTTCAATATATACATGAGAAAGCAGTGATAAGCATACAAAATGGACATGAGTTGTCGACTGACGTAACATACTTTGCTAAAGGTTTCTTTTCTAAACTTTTTTTTAAATGTAAAAACTGACTTTTATATGGGTATTAAATTAAAAATGTATATCGTAATTGAATAGCAGTGCGAATGTCAGGTTTGCGTTCCGTAAAGCCCTGTTACCTCATCGATTTGCTGTTCGCCGTCTAGTCACTATCGTCCGACACCGTCGGCCTATACAAATAATGTGGATATTATATCACAACAAATATATAACGTGCTTAATTCGTATAATAAATTTATTTTACTTCTAATTAACCACGAGAAGGCTCTAGTCTCAGTATGCGCAAAGATGTAATGTTTGTATTCCTTGCAAACGTCTACAGTCTTCCATAAACTTATATATACTGACCTAATACTGATAAATGGAAAAGAAATATTAGACTTTCCCCCTGCTTC
>NC_052116.1:831117-833843 GCF_012273895.1 Zerene cesonia | reverse complement strand
GTATCTGAAGAGGAAGATTTGGGGCATTGGTCATGGGGTATGGGGCGCGCACTCACCGCAGCTTGTTGCGCAGGTTGGAGCACTCGCGCGCGAGCGTCTCGTGCGTCTCGAGCAGGTCCTCCAGCTCGCGCTGCGCCTTCCGCTTGCCGACCTTCTCGCGCTGCACCTCCTCCTCCGACTCGTCCAGCTGCCGCTTCAGCGCCTTCACGCGGTTGTTCATCTGCGCGCGCGCACACACGGGACACGTTTAGTGCATACATTCTCAAACAATATAGGATTTCAATTCAAGTTTTACACATCACTAAATCGGTTACGAGTCTGAGATTGAATCATGTAAAAATTGCTGTAGCAACTGTGGTATTCAGTTATGTGAATGAGTGACGTTACTAGAAGCCCGGTTCCTTTTCATCAATTTTCACAGTTCATTCCTTCTTTCCAGCCGTCCATCCTTACCTTATCCTTAATATATTCCTTCCTATCCGTAAAATCGGGCAGCGTATTCGCAAGACACTAACTCTGCGAATGTTCATGGGCGGTGGTGATCGCTTACCATCAGGTAGGTAGTGTGGTGTAAATAGTGTGGTGAAGGTGATGGTGGCGGCACCTTCTCGATCTGCTCCTTGTATTGGTCGGCGTGGCGGCGCTCCTCGTCGAGCTGCAGCACGAGCTCCTTCATCTTCTTATCCAGCTTGCGCGAGGCCTTCTGCTGCGCGAGCCGCTCACGGCTCTCAGCCTCCAGCTGCTCTTCCAGGTTGGCCACCTTCAGCTCCAACGACGTGATCACGCCCTGCGAACGTACACACCCCACACGTTAATAATTCATTATGAATATTCATTTATGAAAACAGATATTATCTCATAAATTGTCGTGTTCTTAACTTTAATCGACCCAAACCGACGCAAAATCTGTTAACAAACGATCAATTGTCTAAAATAAACTAGAATGATCACCTTGGTCTTGGCGCGTCCGGCCGTCTCCAGCTCGGCGAGTTTCGCCTTGAGCTCCTTGTTCTGTCGCTCCAGCACCAGCTTGCCGCTCTCCAGCTTCTGCGTGGCCGCCTTCTCCGTGCCCAGCTCCATAGTCAGCTGTTCGATTTGATTCTGTGGGAAAGTGCATATGATTAAAATGGACCTAATTACAAAATAAATGGAGTAAAATATTATTATCTCTTTATACCGTTAAATTTCTCAGAATTTAAGCATTTATTTGAATGTTAAAATGGTTTATTGCAGAAGCTCGTTTTACTTGAATTGGTATTCCGTTAGGGTATAGCATAATTTCATTATTTTGTTGCCAACATGTGGCTAGTAGACATACCTGTGACTTTCTAAGTCTGTCGTTGAGTATCTCGTTGTTCGACTGCTCCTCATCCAGATCCTCCTCCAGCGCCGCTATCCTGGCTTCCAGACGCTTCTTCTCGTCCACTAGAAGCGTGACCTGAGTGACGAGCAAAGCATAACTAAACTAATATAAAATATATAATTGTTAGCTATTTAGCTCATTTTAATCTTATAACAAATAGAAATGAATATTTGTAAATGCACATTTTTAACCAATTAAGTTCAATCTTTTCATCATAGAATGCAAAAAGATAATTGGAATTAATTAAGGTTACACCAATGACGCTATAATAATTACTTTTAATATTATGATATTGTTTTAATGATGCAAAAGAGTTTTTTTGCTCATAGAGTAATTGTGAAGTAAATGTGAAATTAATAAATTTATATTTTTCTTTGATATTTTTTCGACACCTATGATTATAATGATTTTATTAAATTGTGATAACGTGATGTTATCGGACTTAATGCAAAGTTTATTCGTATAAAATTCATTAATAAATTTAGATATTGTTATCATTTAGTATTAACTGCATTTCAACATAAATATATATTTTTTTATGTCATAGCGGGCAACTGAGCTGGTGGTTCGCCTGATGGTAAACGAACACCACCGCCCATGAACATTCGCAGAGGCTTAGACCTCTGAAAATGTGCTGCCCGCTTTAAAAGGATAAGGGATAAGGAAAGGTTTGATGACTGGAAAGAAGGAATGGACTGGGAAGGGCTAGGAGAAGGAAATAGGCCTCTACTATAGTATAGGGTGTATACCTATACCTCTACGATACTATACTATAGGGTGTCCTGTACTAATAATTATATTTTAAGATCAACCATGTGTGATATGTTTTGTAATAAATTAAATTATCATATCCAACAACACGCGCGTAACAAATCGACGCTATAAGCAAGTTTTAGTAAGCTAGTTCGCTTGCGCGACGCACGCACGCACGCACGCACGCACGCACGCACGCACGCACCTTGGCGGCGGCGGCGGTGAGCTCGTCGTCGCGGTCGTCCCGCTCGCACTCGGCGTGGCGGCGCGCGCGCTCGGCGGCGGCCAGCTCCTCGGCGTGCTGCAGCGCCTCGGCCTCCAGCGCCTTGACGCGGCGCTCCGCCTCGCGCGCCGCGCCCGCCGCCTCCTCGCGCCCCGCGCGCGCCTCCTCCGCCTCGCGCACCGCCTCCTTCAGCTGCGCCGTCAGCTTCTTCGCCTGCTTCACCGCGTCCTCTTTCACCTGCGAACACCCGCCCGCCCTCGGTTCAGCAACTAATACTACGTCTCATCTATTGAGCTGTTATTCTACAAATGTTTACAATGTATTCGAAGTGTAAACCTAAACTCCTCTCCCCCTCACCTTGTTGGCGAGGTGCAGCGCCTGCTCGGC
>NC_052116.1:830830-831107 GCF_012273895.1 Zerene cesonia | reverse complement strand
TGGCGGCGGCGGCGGTGAGCTCGTCGTCGCGGTCGTCCCGCTCGCACTCGGCGTGGCGGCGCGCGCGCTCGGCGGCGGCCAGCTCCTCGGCGTGCTGCAGCGCCTCGGCCTCCAGCGCCTTGACGCGGCGCTCCGCCTCGCGCGCCGCGCCCGCCGCCTCCTCGCGCCCCGCGCGCGCCTCCTCCGCCTCGCGCACCGCCTCCTTCAGCTGCGCCGTCAGCTTCTTCGCCTGCTTCACCGCGTCCTCTTTCACCTGCGAACACCCGCCCGCCCTCGG
>NC_052116.1:824980-829830 GCF_012273895.1 Zerene cesonia | reverse complement strand
GCGCTGCTTGCGCTCCTCCTCCAGCTCGGCCTCCACGTCGCGCAGCTGCTTCACGATGCCGCGCCGCTTCTCCTCGCCTTGCTCCTCCTTGGCCTGATCACACACAGCATACATGGTTAGTTGCACACACTTGGTTTGTCTGGACGTCACAATTAAAAATTAGTATACTATAAGAGAAAACATGACAGTGCAATTAATACAATCATAATTATCTTGCAGAGTGCAAGATCGCTTGTAAATTTTACCATATATGCCAGAAATACACCAAACTTAAATGGTACCACACAGGAATCACCAGTTTTCAAATAAGAAAAGAAATACCAAAATCAGTTCACCCAGTAGTTCTGTCCCAATCAACCTATTAAAAACACAATCGAATCGATAACCTCCTCCTTTTTTCAAAGTCAGTTGTGAATGAATCACCTGCAGGTCGCGCTCGAACTGCGCGCGCATGGCCTGCATGTTGACCTCGAGGCGCAGCTTGGCGTCCTCGGTGAGCTGCAGGTCGTCCTCGATCTCCTCGTTCTGCGCGCGCAGCTCGGCCAGCTGCGACTCGAGCGCGCGCTTTGCCTTCTCCAGCTCGTGCACGTTCTTGTCGGCCGTGCCCTGCGTGTTCGCCAGCTCGTCCAGCTCCGACTGCAGCAGCCGCTTCGACCGCTCCAGCTCTTCGATCTGCAACACATGCGAGACAATGTTGCGTTTACTTCAACGTTTCCCAACTTTGTAAAATTGAAACAAAAATACTTCTAGTTACAGATATCTTTTTTTTCTCGCAAATGACAGGTTTAATCGAAGCTTACAATGAATTTGATAGATAATATGAAAATCATATCTTTACAACTACATAAAATTTAGGATTCCTTTTTTCTCCCCTTTCGATCTCCTTCAATCAACACGTGACATGATCGCATATGAAATCTGAATTCACATGTTATAACTATATACCCCCCCCACACACACACACACACACACCTTTTCGGCGGCATCGTCCAGCTCCCTCGTGAGGCTGAGCACGCGCGTCTCCTTGTCCCGCGCGTCCCGCTCGGCCGCGTCCCGCTCCGCCGCGTACCGCTCCGCTACGCTCCTCTCTTCGGCTACCACCTGGAATTAACAAGAGAGATCATATTAATAATAAATTATAATAATAATAAATCTTTATTTAGTAGGTTTTACATTATTGTAACAGTGGATTGTGGCTCTTATTAGTGAATGAAATAATAGAATCAAACTTTTACAGCAGTTCATGAAATATAAATAGGGTTTAAAACATTTCAAAATTATTTTCGCATTATCAGTTTACACAACTGAAATACAGTTTATTTATTTTTTTCTCGTCTTACAGTATTTTTAATGCAAGTTAAGTACCGTACAATTTCTTGATTAACATCAATTAAATATTGTAAATTTCCGTTTTTCAAATTCAATCTCACCTTATCGAAACTCTTCTGTTTCTTCTCCAGCTCCATCACCTTGGCGCGCTGCGCTTCCAACTCGATGTTCGTGTCTTCCAGCTCTGCCTGTATCTTCTTTTTACCTATCATTTATGTTTTTATTAGAAACGTTTTTTCTTTCAATAGGCGAGTAGAATTGTATGGTATGTCATTTAGTTTAAAACAGAACAAAAGCAAAAAATGGTTTTGGAAATGTTGTGAGTTATATCCCAATTAAAAAAAAGGCTAATTCTTTACCACTTTCTTCAATAATGTAGTGGATAGGTACAATGCGATAGTGTTTAGTATTCTGTTAATAGGTTAATAGGTCACATTCTACCATCAAATCCCTTGTTATTATTATTAGGTGGCCTACTGCTTTGCCTACGCTACGCTTGCCAAGTTTCTCCCCCCATCTCCCCACAACAACAAGGCAACTAACTCTTGTCCAGCTTATCGTTGGCCTGGCGCAGCTCGTCGAGCTGGCGGTGCAGCGCCTCGGCGTCCTTGGCGAGCTTCTTGCGCTGCTCCTCGAGCGCGGCGGCCGCCTCCGCCTCCTCCTCCGCCTTCTTCTTCGCGTCCGCCACCTGCTGCGTCAGCGCCGTCACCTGGACGTCGGATATAGCGTAAGCATGTTGAATTTTAACGGATTCATTCATTGAACAGATATACGTAAGGCAAAAAGGGCTTTAACGGATTACCGCTGGTATGTGTGACAAAATATGGAAGACCTGATTTTAAACGTTATAATTAAAAGTTTCATTTATCTTCACCAAAACTTCTCCACATTTATCATTTTACTTTGATGATTATTTACCTGCTTCTCCAAGTTCCTCTTGGCCTCCTCTTCCTCCTCGAGCTGGTCTCGCGCCTGCTCCAACTGCTGCTCAACGTTGCGCAACCGAGTCTGTAGCGCTAACTTCTGTTTTGTTTCCTCTTCTAGCAATGCCTGTAGAATATTCAAATGTTTATTATTAAATCAGATTTGTTTATTAAGTCAAGTACTTAACCTAACATTATAGCTAAGTACATCACGGTAGCAGTACGAATAGGTAAAAAAACTCAAAGAACATATTTTTGCAGTCTTCATTTTTAAAATTAAATAATAATTGGAGAGATTGTCCGATTGCGTCTTATATTATATAAGAAATATTTATTACTCCTTTCAGCCTGGTGAAATATTTTGCATAGATATAAACAAGCAGTATGAATTGCCATTTTATTAACTTTTTTTATTTTCAAATGAAGTCACGGGTCCTTTGGACCTTATCCGAATTAATATTATGACATTGCAAAATCCTGTCTGTTTGCCTGTTGAATTTGGTTAAACATAGGAAACTTTTTTTTATTTTCTAAATGTGTAATGCGTAAAACTGTCCAGTTTTAGTTGGTAGATACGGCTCGTAAGAAGCAGAGCTACCGCACCTGCGCCTCAGCGTGCTGCGCGGTGGCGGTGGCGGCGTGCTTGGCGGCCGCCGATGCCTTCAGCTCCGCCTGCTCCAGCTGCTGCAACGCCTGCTCCGCCTCGCTCTGCAGTCGCACGCACTTCTCCGACACCTCCGACCTGCCGCGCACGTCACACTGGTTAGCGTGTTGTATGTCACTCGGAAATAGACATTTGGGAAAGAAAAATCGACTTATTGTTTAGATTATAATGTTCTTTAATGAAAATTTTAAAAGGATCCGTATCAACATGTATACATTTCAATAGGATATTAGGTCAGAATTTAACACATTAAGGTTAATAATAATAAATCTCTATCAGCGCGATTAGGTATTATGGTCTGCTTAAATTTAACTTGATTTAAATAGATTGCCATGTGAATTGTATTTATTATTATATCATACTTCCTATCTTATTCAAGTCGCGCACACATAAGCAAATTTATTTAATAGTGGGAAAAAGTAGAGATAAAAGAATGCACGCGAAGGAAAATAAGATATAATAAGAAGAGAAGAAAGAAGAGATAAGAAATAGCGTTCACCTGGCCCGCTCGACGTCCTGCAGCTTGGCGGCGAGGTCCTGCAGCTGCGCCTCGGCCTGCTTGCGGCGCCGCTCGCCGTCCGCGCGCGCCGCGCTCGCGCTCTTCAGCTCCGTCGCCAGGTCCGCGTTCTCCGCCTCCAGTGTCGCCTTCGCCTTCTCCAGCGCTGGGGGACACCGCACGTCAGCGACACGGCCGCAGGGGGGCAGGCACAGTCGTGCCATCGCATCGAATGGCCCAAGGCACGCCCTCAACGATATGCTCAGTCAATTCATTCAAACCGTTTGTTGTCGCACCAATGTCGCACCAACCGCATCAGTACGATCGTGAATGCACACTTTAAATTTAGATCTCGTCACAAAAGACTCGAAAATAAGATAGAATTGCAAAATTAATCACGAAGAAAAATCATGACAGTATTCAATAACAAAAATTTGAAAAGGACATGAGCAAACAGTTAATGATGTATGTGTTTATGTGATTACTTTTATAATATTTAAGAAAACGTGTATGGGAACTAACGTCCTTACTTTAGGGATTACAGCGATACTATTACACACTTATCGTATTTCTTACATACTTTTACACACGATATCACCAATTCGAGAAAAAAACATTCTCAAATAATTTCATCATAACTCATTTTTTACCTATAATAACCTACGATATCCTAGGACTCTGAATTATAAATATACGAGTTACACCCGAGAACAAATCGAACGAACGAACGAAACGAACATTTACACTGCATGGCTAAATCCTGCTTCCTATCCGGAGAAGCACCCTGGCACATGTGCTGCCAGTAGTCCCTAGTGGAACTGAACGCGCTGCCCTCCTCGTGCGGGCACAAATTCTCAATCTCGTAATTGTCGTCTTTCGACAAACCGAATTTAACATTCTTCTGCCTGCGCTCCTTGTTGGCCATTATAAAAGATTTAAATAAAATTACATTCAAAATTTACGAAAAATACACCGGCATAAAAGTTTTGTACTATTCAAAGTTTGATTTGTCAATCGTGACGTGACAGACGTTCGAAAAAAGAAGTGTGTACCGACCAGTCAAAATAATTATGGTATACCAAAAAGGTGTTACTATCTGATTCCAAATAAATAAAATTAAATGATATTACAAATCATAGAACATATCATTAAAATGATATTACATTAGACGGTAACTTCACTTACGTAAATAGTTAATTATAAATTAAAACAAAGTGTCGGACACGATAGAGTTTAGCATAGCAACCGTATTTATTTAAAATAAGAATTTGTGTTTTTTGCGTAGAATTTTGTCTTTTGACCAATATGTCGTATTGCGCCGAAATAGAAACGATTTTTACATAACCACGGTAACATAAATAAAATTTCCTTCCCATCCCAACCAAAATTCTGCTAGCACAATCCCTTCTTCTACCCATACTTGATTACGCCGATGTAA
>NC_052116.1:811889-823980 GCF_012273895.1 Zerene cesonia | reverse complement strand
CATTTGTAATAATGTCACCTAGAATAAGTCTCAATTTGTAATTTTTCCAGAGCAATAAAGTATAATAAATAAATAAATGAATAAATAAAATATGTAATCTAACTCGACTAGCCTCCCCACTCAAGGCCAAATTACGTGGGGGGAGGGGGTGGACTGTACTAGAATGCAGCCGCACTCACCGGCTCTGGTCTTCTTGAGCTGCTCGTGCTGCTCGTTGAGCAGCTGCAGCTCCTGCGAGTGCTTGTGCCGCTGGTCCGCGAGCGACGCCTCGTGCGACGCCGCCTCCTCCTCCAGGCTGCGCTTCAGCACCGCCACCTCCTGCTCCCGCTTCGAGCGGAGCTCCTGTTGTGCTGGAATATTATTTCACGTTATATGAAGAGTTAGTTAGCTTTAGCCATTTCCTCTTCGAGTTTTGTGTGGAGTTCTAACGCTGGAATGTCGCGTTGGTTAATTAGTACTAGAAAAAATAGGGTACTCTGAACGGATTAGGCGAATAATAATTTTATTTACGTGATAAGAGAAGCAACATACTATTCCATCTATTTTAACAAATATTTATTGTGCGTCACGAAATAGTATTAGAACTATTTTAACTAAGCCACACATTTATACCACTTTGGAACTTTTCGGGCTGTAACTTTAGCCTTAGGGTATTACTATGACACGTTAAATCGAGAATAATTCCAGGGTGGGAAAAGGACAGAGCTACGAGGGAGGCCTCCAGGGAGCGGCGGCAACCCACCGGCCGTGGTGTCGAGCGAGTCGAGCAGCTCGCTCTTGAGCGCCTCGAGCTCCTCGTTGAGGTCCCGGCGCAGCTTCTCGGCCTTGGTGCGCGCGTTGCGCTCGGCCTCCAGGTCGTCGTGCGCCTCCGCCAGCGCCGCCTCCGCCTCGCGCGCCGCCTTCTGCGCGCTCGCCCGCAGCGCGCTCTCCTCGTCCACGCGGCTTATCGCTGCCGCTAGCTCCTCCTCGCGTTTCGCTGGGAACAGAGACGAGAAGAGATTAGTTCTGTTGAGTTGTGCGCGGCGGGGGAAATGAGTATGGTATACTCTACTTTAAAAGACTTAATTTTTCAGTTATCCAATCGACATGTAAGATTGTTTAAATATGTTTAAATATTAAGCGAGTTTCAAATGCAAATAATTCTAATAATATTAAATACTCACTCAGTACAATCTGCAATTCTTCAATCTGCGCCTTCTTCTCAACGAGCTGTTCTCTAACGTCTTGCAACTCTGTCTCGATCTTTCGCTTGGCCCTCTCCACTTCTTGCCTCATTTGATGATCCTGAAATGAGAAGATTTTAAGTTATTTGGAGCTTCGGACACGACTGTAAAATATATCACAAATGTATATCTCAAAAAAAACTATTAGTTGGCCAGAAGACAATTAATGGATAATTTCTGAATAAATTAGATTTCTATTCCGAAACATTAGAGACTATACGAAATAATCCTACAAACCTTAAGGAGCTTCTCTTCTAACTCGGCGATGGCGGACTCCTGTTTCGTCTTGAGTTTGCTCAAATGTTTCGCCTTCTCCTCCTCCTCGGCCAACGCTTGGGAGAGGTCGTTTGCGCGCTCTTCGAGTATCTGTTATTAGAATTAGAAACATATTTTTACAAAAATGATAATAATAATGAAGCCTTTAACTTCCAATTGCATTTCAAATATAATCTCATCACCACTCATATAAACAATAAGTTCTTGTGTTTACTACATCTGTTGGTCAAATGCTTAGTCTTCTTGCACATTTGTCTGTCTTTAGCTTGTTGAAACCTCTCTATATATGCTGCCTGTTATATTTATAATATTTATCAATACACTATTAATCATCAATACTCAATTTAAGTGTAGAAATTCTGAGGACTAATGGAATCAATTAAAATGGAAGATTTATTTGTTTATTTAATAATATATGTTTATCATAGAAATTTGTACAGACATTTATTTATATTAGCCAGTTTTCTTCATAATACTTCATATTCATCAAACTATTCGAATTATCAATATATTTTCTTCTAATTTAACATATTTTAGACATGAAACATAACAACTATAAAGTACTTACAATTAACGTTTTAAACCCAGAAATACATGTAGAAATTTAACACTACCCTCCCGACAACAGTTTTTAGACTACCCCGTATTCAACAAATACACACCTTCTTCTCCTTGGTGAGCTTCTGGTTGGTATCCTCTGTGAGGGCGAGGTCCTCCTCCAGCTTCTTGAGCTTGGAGTCGCACTGTACACGCTCCAGCTGCAGCTTCTGGCGAGCTGCTTCTTCTTCCTCCAGCTGTTCCTCTAGATCCTGGGGAGAGAAACCAGACGTTATTATTGTAATGTTATGAGCGTCTTAAATTGTAATTGTATACGGTTTTTATAATAAACATGAAAAGGTTTCTTTGAGTGCATTTGTATTATAACATACAAGTTCAGAACAGAATATTTAATACTTGACGCTCGTGTCCGCTTCGCCCGGGTGTCGAGATTTCTGTTTTATCCCAAGGAAGCATTTGTTTAACCGGGATAAAAAATTATCCTATTACCCAAGTCAGTTCATCCATTGTCTGTGTAGCAAATTTCATCAAAATCCGTTCAGTAGTTTCAGCGTGATTGATGGACAAACATCCAAACAAACAAACTTTCACATGTATAATATTAGTGTGATAAAGTCAAATTAAACTTATCACTATACAATCTCGAAAAAGAAATGCGAACTAGGTTTCAACTATTTTTCATTTAAACTGACAATTATTGAGTTTAAATTTCCAGGCAAAATGCAAATTTCCCGGTATGTTACATTTCAACAATACAATGACATAGAACATCGACCACCAGAACTCTGGTATCTATCAACGTGATCGACCCAATAGCAACACGAGCAACAGGCACCTGTATGTTCAGCTGGAGCCGCTTCTTCTCCTGCTGCAGCGCGTTGCTGCGCTCCTCCTCCTCCTCGATGCGCCCCTCCAGGTCGTGCAGCAGCTCCTCCAGCTCCTGTTTGCGCGCCGCCGCGCGGGCTCGGCTCTCCTCCGCCTCCGCGCAGAGCTCCAACTCCGCCTGGAAGTTGCACGATCATATATGGATGTGGTAGTATGCTATGGAAAATACCACTATATAACGTTTAGAACGACACCACTTTAAAATTGAAGAAACTGTGGAACTTATAGCATAAGGTATTTAAAATATTGAATATATTTTGTCACAAAAATGATACCACAACACAGGCCTAACTTTGAGGTCAGATAAACATTTTGAAGTATATTAATGAACGTATCCATTATACCATTAGTAGAATAATAATGTTCCAATGATACACTAATGATTCAATTCAATACACGAAGATTTTAAAAGAAATATCAAATCCGTATGTATAGTTGACATACCTGCAGCTGTTCTGCAAGTTGCGTCTTCTCAGCGCTGGCCTGCTGGTACTTGGCCTCGAACTCCTGGCACCGCTTCATCTGCGAGTCCAGCTTGTCGCGGATCTGCCGCAGCTCATCCTCCTTCTGGGTCAACTTCTCCTCTTGCTTCGTTACTTCGAGGAGCGGTTTCACCTGGAATATAGGAGAAAATTTAATTATCAATATTGATATATTAATGATTAATAAAAATAACACTTATATTAATATGCAAATATATGGAGAGTAAAATAATTATTTTATGTATCATATACTTTCATATAGTATTATATATAAAATGATAGAATCAATATTATATAACTATAATAAAAATAAATTCTATAATAAAAGTTAATATTCACTGTTAGAAAACAATGAAATGATAATATGAAGAACTATCACAGGTGTTATTCATTTGTATGTATAGAAAGGACTCACATGTTTTGAAAACATATTTTGCCGTGAGAAAATCTGTACTATATTATTTTACCCTTCATTCTATAAACAGTACCGACCACATGTATAAATCATCTACTCACCTTAATATACAATCTCCACCATTGCCAATTCCTCAACTTGAGATACGCGGCGCAATTTCTCTGTATAATTCGGATGGCGTTCAGCTGTTGCAATCGCTTCTGGTAATTTCTCCTCGCTAAATAACCTCTGCAGAATGCTTGGAAGTTTACTATCAAGTCTGTGATCTTGTAGTCCCTCTCTTCTTCGAGGTGGGCGAGCACTCCAGCCCTGAAGAATATCTTCGACTGACCGACGCGATACAGATTGTGGTCCAGTTCTAAAGCTTCGATCATGCGCTCGCATGCCTTCTTGCCATCCATGAAACCCTTTGGAATTATGTTCGGCGTTAATAATTCGTATCGCTGCCTGAACTCTTGGAACGGTATTCTGTTGGGGAAACCCTGTCTGCATATCCTGATGCCTTCCAACACACCGTTGCACCTGAGCTGGTCGAGGACCAGAGGCGCTTCAATCTTGCCAGCTTTCTTCTCGTGATTTGGAATGATGCACCTGACGAAGTTAGGATTCGTATTGCGTAGGGTGGCCATAAGTTTCGTCAGCTGTTCCTTGTACAACTGTGAAACTGTCCTGAACATACCCTTCCTCGTTCTAGCACCGAATTGTGTGTCGGTCATCGCCTGTTGTGCCATGCCGACTATTTCTGCGTCCTTCCATATGTGGCACACGAAAGGATCTTGTGATGACTGCAGAAGTGAGACAACGTTCTCGTTCAATGGATCCATGTTCTTCATCAGCCACTGAGCGGCGGAGTAATCGACTTTACCGGCGTAGTGGATAATAGCAAAGTCCGCTATTCCACGGAAGTCTGTCTTCATGAATTTGGGATGTACCGAATGGGCTGACACAAGCTTTTCCACGAATGTCTTGTCCGTTGCTTTCGGGAACCAACATTCTTCGTCGAGCAAAGCCATTATTCCCATAGGCTTGTCAATTAAATCGATTGTCGGTTGCAAGTCGAGACCGAAATCGATGAATTTCCATTCGATGCCTTCCCTCTGGTACTCTTCTTGTTCCAGAATGAACATAGTGTGATTGAAAAGCTGTTGAAGTTTTTCGTTTGTGTAATTGATGCACAACTGTTCGAAAGAGTTCAGCTCGAAAATTTCAAAACCGGCCATATCGAGTATGCCGATGAATGAAGCACCTTGTCTCTTGGTTCTGTCTAGTGACCTGTTAATTCTGTTAACAAGCCATCTGAAAAGCCTTTCGTAACAGGCCTTACTAATCGCTTCAACTGAAAACTCGACTTGTTCTTTCGTTTGCGCTTTCGTGACGAAATCGCGACCTACTTTAATTCTTGGCTTCAAGAAAGCTTTTGTCATATCTGTGACGGAAAGACCTGGAATAGAAAAAAAAATCGTTATTAAAAAGTAAATAATATTTATAACGAAAGTTATGTTGTATTTTTGAAACTTGTTAAAATAACAAAAAAGGTTATTTACCAAGCAAATGTGCGATCTTTTGAGCGACTGTGTTGTCTGGAAGGGTGGCCTGGTCCGAATTTCTTTCTTGCTTAAACTGCATCGAACCGAACAATAATACAGCGGACACAATTTTGAATATCGAATTGAAGTCTTCTTGGTTCATGCCCATGATATTCATCGATTTGATCGTGGCCTGGAACTCTGCGGCATCATCGATTCCCGGTACAGGTAAAGCCCCATTTATCAGGAAAAAGTAGCTCTTCGGGTCTTCCAATATATATTCTGCTCTTTGTTGCGGTGTGGCTCCAGCCAGGAGCTGGTAGAAGATGTGGAATGTTCTCTCGTCCTTCGCTTGTCTTATAGCTCTTGATTTTTCTAATAAATATGTTTCTATATTGGCACCTGCTATAAAACCGGACGCGTCGAAGTTTATTCTTATGAATTTACCCTGAAAGATTGAATAAAATGGTAGTAGGTAAGACAAGAGAATTATTTATAGACGCAAAGAAGATAAGATTATCGTATTAATACTTACAAAACGTGACGAGTTGTCGTTTTTCACGGTTTTGGCGTTGCCAAAAGCTTCCAATATGGGGTTGGCTTGCAGCAACTGTTGTTCTAATTCTCCCTGGAGGCGGTAGAAATATTAATAACCTATTCGAGATATTCAGAACTTCCAAAACTGGTCCCTGTCAACGCGATATGCTTCAAAAAACGCTTTACTTTTGATCATATACTTAGTACTTTGACATAATAATAATAAAAACGACCATAGAGATGGAACGGCAGATCGCGCTAACATGACATATACAACTCGTTAATAAGCCATATGACAAAATTAACATATCAAGCTGTTAATAGACCGTACAAAATGAAAGTGAGTTTAATACGCCTTGTATTTACCTCAAAGGTCGGTCCATTGCTCTGAGCAGCGTGAAAGGTATGATAGACCAAAGGTTAGATGACATGGAAGTTAGCGTCACGTCTACTGTACGAATAATTAGAAATGATCTTATGCAGCGCGATAATGTAAAACAGAATTATGACTGCTACTAATGGCGATGTATATGTTAGTAATAGCTAATAGTACAAACACGGTTAGTGAAAACGTTCGATCGAATGTGAAAATATCCTACCTATATCACGTTGTTTCAGCTACGAATGCAATTGCTTTATAAATCTTTATACGTTCATTTAGGATGGACGTAAACTTAGTAACTATCTAGAACCAGCATTGATTTTAACGTCAGAGACACGTAACGTGAGAAAAAAAACGCAATATATATTTTACATTATTAACAAAATATGATACATGAAGACATATTTAAGATACATCAAAATATTGATTGCAAAACATACAAGGATTTAATTTGATGTAATATCCAATAAGAATTAATTGTAAAGTAAATATACACACAACTGACGATCTATCGAATTTAAACATACTTTCACGGCCACTACCATATAGTATACATATATAGAAAAAACAAATACATTATAATCATGCAAATGAAACGGTCATTCATAAATCCGTCGTGCATATTAAAAGCTAGTAATACAAGCGTCACCGACAACCGTGTAATGGGTACAAGCAATAAATTACACATCGTATACACTATACACGTAGTCATTAAAACCCGAACCCATATGAAACAAGCCCCGCATCGAACCGCAAAGCTAGCCCGTTCTCTGAATGAGCTTTCGCTAACTGGCAGGCAAATATCCATTGAACTTACTATTATCAACTGTGGCGTCGGCCCCTGTAGATCGAGTGGCAGTCCGCGAGGAGAGTGAAAAAGAGAAATATATTACATAGGTGTGCTCGCTTCACGATCCATTATGGTATCGTGTGTGATTCGGTGGTTGTTGGCACTTTGTGAATTTTTCAATATGCTTCAATATACTTTTAATTTGCAGTGAACATTAGCCATTGAATACATCGAGGAAGGATTTTCAACCATTACAAAATCAAATATAAAATGCACAAAACGCCAACAATATTTTAAGACGGATTAATAAAATAGATAGTTAAAGTTACATGTTCTAACAATTCGTTGTGTGTGCTACAGGTTGTGTTTTCTAATGAAAATTCTGTACATAACACTGTTTATGTATTTGATATTTCAGCGTACGACAATAATATAATGAAGACTAATGACGACATCATATCATGTCATACTTTACTTATAATAACCAATAGCCCACACAAACGTACGTAGTAACATTCGGTCTGCTATATAAGAGGATAAATGCCACCTCCGTCTCATGCACATGTGCACAATTTGCAGATAAACAATATTCTATAAATAATACGCCGCCCAACTAACGTCGAACGTTTAACAAAATTTATATCAATAAATATAATTCGGAATGATTCGTTTGTTATATTAAAATAACATAAAGCTCTTTACTCAATACATATTTTATGTACCTACACACGGTAAATGTAAAGAAAACTTTACAATTTTTTTATAATTTTTGTCTGTCAACCTGTCTATATGTTTCAACTATTGAAACTCTGAAAAGGCTGGACCGATTTTGACGAGACAAAAAAATAAGCCAGGCAAATTTTTATTTCCATATTCCCACGGGAACATGTGGTATTGCAATAGCAATACTGTAAATAAACACTTACAATTCAAATTGATTACAATAAATAAATAATATCATAATAACATAATTATGGTAATATAGTCATATAAATACATTCAAAATTTCCTATATGTTTACGTGAAATAAGTTCACCTAGCAACTACACAAGCGAAATATTTTATGCTACAATAATCTGTTACACAGATTACTAAATTCGGAAATTACACGCTCCTTCTACGTGGAACCGATTTAGATTGATAGTAATTTAAATTTAGGCTCAATTTGATTTAAAAATCTTTTCATTTGAAATTATTTAGCGCTATATTATTACTCGTCTATGTCATTTAAATTAATCTCTTAATCAATTTATTAGCAATGCTATAAACAAAGTATACTTCGCGACCAACAACGGTACCTTGTAGCACTCCAAATGATGTTTTAAAATGTTACTATCGAATATAAAAATTGATTAGCCAAAAAGTTTCATACAAATGAACTAGCGTGCTAACGGAATGGCGTAATATGTTTATGATAATAGAACACCATTAGCATATTACATCGTTTAGGTAGTTTCTTACCCGCATACGATAGTCAAACCAATAACAATGTATGCGCTTTAACAGAAAGAAACTGAAATTAGTCTCCGCAATGTTTGTGAATAGAATATGGTACAAATAACACAGAAAACAGAATCAGTATTTAAGGATCACAAAGTAAAATGACTAAAACATATGAGTAAAACATCGATACATTAATTAAAAAAAAATAGAAAAACATAAAACTTTACTTTGAGTCTGTCACTTGTGTGAAATAAGATACAAATAAAACATAAATAATATAATAATATACACTATATAAAAGGCTATCGGTAAGTTACTTACCGCTCCGGATCCTTTGGGTTTAGAGGCGGCAACGTACGCGAGGTACTGTATGACCTTTTTTGTGTTCTCTGTCTTACCGGCTCCCGACTCTCCTGTACATAAGATCGACTGGTCCTCGCGATCTGGAATAACAGATCAATTACTTATCAAACAACATATCTCAAAGCTAAACGCAGGCATAAAGATACCTGAGACACATTGCCTTGGTGCTTATAATTTTTGCACATTAATATACCTAATTAATGTTAAACCTATTGTCATTAAACCCAATGAAATATTAATGAATCCATCATCAAAATTCTAAGCATTACTCAAGACAGTGTTTTCAAACAATATTCGTGTCATTGCGTTTATTATTAACCGTGCTGCAGAGGACATTTTCCTTGTGAACGTTTTAATTAAAATTTTCCGCGCAAGCTATGCTAATAATGCCCATATATGGTAAACAAGTGCCTACAATTACATTAATTTAGGCTCTTAATCAAAGAGTTTTTTTTTTAATTTAAATGTTTATTTATTAGGTGTGCTATTTTACGCAATTCTGCTACTTTTAAGATTTATAAATTGAAATATTTTGTTATTAATCTACAGTTTCAACGTATCAGTTCAGTTTTTTGTTTTATATCTCTGTAACACGAGTTATACGATTCTTTTCTTTGATAAATATCCAGTGTAACAACAAACATTATTGAAAACCAATGAAACTACGAAACAACAAGCGTACAACATTTTGAATGATATTCAAAATTTTCCATCTCTTATTCAATACATCCACACACATCACATCGGTGTATCAATGAAACATTCATTGGACATGGATTAAATACAAGCAAACGTCAATCAGAACAAATCCTTGAGTATCGGAGAGTTGCGTCACCAGCTATCTGGAAGTTACACATCATACACCCGCACTCACAGTAGTGAGTAAAAAACCATTTGTTATTGAAAGGGCGCGGCTCAGGTGGACCGCACCCTGTCGCCGGCGCCATTAGAGCGGACAATTAGACAAATGGCCACGGCACTTGCTTATCTGGGCGACGGCTAATGTTGAGCTCTCTACCGTTTTGATCTATCGAGTCTGTTGAAATTATTGGAACCTTCAGAATGTCCCGATAAGTTATGTTACGGTTATCAAACCTGTCTCGGTTTCGCCTCCAATATTGGTGCGGTTCTAAATCTTTATTATTTACACATTAATGAAAATCCTGATGGAATCTGTATTATAATCCGATGTGTGCATAAAAGACATCAACAGATAAATTGACAGTAAACTTGAACAATTAATGATACATTCATGCAGACCAAGTTGTATTATACGTATAGTATTCGGTAATCCTACTAATATTATAAATGCGAAAGTTTGTAAGGATGTGTGTGTGTTTGTTGCTCTTTCACGCAAAAACTACTGAATCGATTACAATGAAATTTGGTACGTCGACAGCTGGACAACTGGAATAATATATAGGCAAGTTTTTATCCCGATATTCCTACGGGATACGGACTTACGCGGGTGAAACCGCGGGGCGCAGCTAGTAAGTAGCTAATTCACACCTTTGGACATTTGATTTGATCAAGCACTCACAGCTACACCAAGTATAATGTAATACAATAATACTTCTGTACGCGTAATTTAATATGACCTATGCAAAAGTTTAACATTCGAGTTTGAAATTAATGTGATCCATATCTACAGATCAATTAAGGTTCAATCTTCAATAGCATAAGATTCAAGATATACTATTAGTCCAATAACGGTGATCACACTGCAGGTGCTCCTATAACATAATACCATTAATGGTATTTGGTAAGAATCAGTACGGACATCTGTCATTAGATGCACGGTACAATGTAGGAAACAAACATCGTTAATTCTAATTTATTTGCATGTTACTCGTCAATATTCCTTACGGCACTATTGAGGGTCGTGTATGATGAAGTGGCACTTTTTTACGTGATAGTTGGCAAAGTAGCTGGTGGGTTATCTAATAGTGAGCGACCAGTACCGACCATAAACATTTACAGAGGCTCAATGCCTGTTTAAATGGATTGCCAAATTTATTGTATAAGGGATATGAGAAGTAGTGATGGAGGATATAAAGAAACGGTCAGGGAAGGATACGGGCTTCCGGTCTTTGGACACGGTTTTTTTATCATTTCGTTTACATATAATTCCGTATTTTTGGAAAAATAGTATATTCAAGTGGCCTGAATGTGTTTTGTATACAAAGCAAATTAATGGAATAAAAACGAACCTATTCTATGTCATATTGACTTTGAATTGCATAATCACAACTGTCCAACATTTCGTAACGAAACAGCTGTTTTTAATAATTATAAGTACAATATATTATATCAATAACAACTCCCTCCTATAGTGTTTTATGTTGTAACACGAGCATTATATATTTTAAAACATCTAAGTTTAATCTATCGAATTAATGACATTGATTACATTACGCTCGTAATCTCAACAAAAACTCAAAAGGATAACTTCACTACATAGGAGAAAAAACTGGCTTTTGTTTCATTTTTTACAAAAAAAAAGACTCATTCTTATCCGTTTATGACCAGACTAAGACAAATCTACCAACGACTTTCCAATCATCCGCCTTTATTATTTCTCGTGAGATGTAAGCAATCTTTACATACATATTAAATTTACTTAACATTCGCAGAGGTTGTACCTCTGCCAATGCCGCTTTTAAAAGGCAAGCAGTAGGAAAAGTATAGACGACTGGAAAGAAGGAATGGATTAGGAACGATGAGGAAAAGTAAAATGATACGGGCCGCCCGACAACATGGTTAACCAACAGACGAACATCTCACCTTGAAGCATAGAGCGGTACGCGGTGTCTGTGATGGCGAACACGTGGGGCGGCACCTCGTGCCTCTTGATCCCTTTGTACCTCTCCATAATCTTCTCCGTGTAGATCGGCAGCTTCTTGTACGGGTTGACCACCACGCAGAAGAGCCCCGAGTACGTCTGCGAAAATATTAATTAGCATCAGGAATGTAAGCAGTTGGAGTTTGAAGACGGCTTTTACAGCTTATATTTATAGACCAGCTTCGGTACAAAATGTTAATGAAAGCAGCTAAGTGAATAGTTGAACGCTTTATGAACGACTAGCTTTTGCCCGCGGCTTCGCACGCATTAAATTCGGAGTAGTTCAACAAATGATATCTATACTTAGTCTGGCCATAAATACTGTTACACTTAATTATAAAAAAATATTACATTTGAATTTCGAATCTG
>NC_052116.1:767127-810889 GCF_012273895.1 Zerene cesonia | reverse complement strand
TACATATAAACTTTCCTCTTGTATCACTCTATCTATTAAAAAAATCACCATCAAAATCCTTTAGGTAATTTTAAAGATTTAAGCATACATAGGGACATAAGGACAGAGAAAGCGACTTTGTTTTATACTATGTAGTGATAAAATATCTATTCATTGTAATCAATTTATAAAAGGTTTTATTTTATAGATAACAAACGCACAATTAGCGTATTTTATACCTTAAATAGATATTCTTAGCTTGATCTTATTTGCTTATGTATCTATTAATTTGTGAAGTAAATATATTTATAAGCAAAGTTTAATTTAAAACATATAATAAATATAACATGAAATATGGAAGCACGGATAATTGTATCGCAATTCTAACACTCTGTAAAAATCGCTTTAGCGTTTCTTATCGCCTCCTTCCTGAAAGTATCAATAACATAACAAGTCCAGACATCCATACCCTTACGAAAAACTAGATACCATTCAAGCTCTATGGATTATTCATACAAAGCATTGCCTGTAGATACTGCGCCGTTATCGGCCACTCAAATAAATGGATAATATCTTACTTCTAGATAGAATAGCATTCCTGTCTATATTTAGATATTACGGCATTATTAAATGACCGTTTGTATTTTGATATTTTCAGATATGCGTATGTTTATATAAATCTATCAACAATCGATCCCTTGAAAGCGATGATCGAACTTATGTTTCTTTAAAATATTTACAAATAAACACAGCAGTGACCGAACAATCGAAAACTACGTCACAGCCATTATACAATAACATTATCAAGTATACTACCAAGTAGAATTAGTCTCAAACGTAACAAATGCTGCGGTTATTAAGACGAAACTGTGACAGCTACGTGCGTTCTGAAACGTATCCTATATATAACTATACGTCACCGCTCATTAATAACCCCCCATCTATCATCGTTGTGGCTCTTTCGATGTGCCCATTGATCGTTGACCATCTTGAGTTTCGTTGGAATTAATTGATATCATTCCTGTTATCTGTTGTGACGAAACTGATTAAAACAATGAGTTCGATGCGTCAACAACGATACTAAATACAATATATACTTGATGTTACATTGTTGTAAATAGTCAAATTTTACAGTTTTACCGCAGAATAATAAGTACAAGTTTTATAAGCAATGGCTACAAATTTTTTATCTCCCACACGCAATAAATAGAATAGCCTATTGATTACACCTTGATACTTAATTTATGTATTAAACCTGTATGTATTTGGCACATACATTTTAAGAATAAAGCACAGTATAGTGCGTTATCAATCCAGTGTACAGCAAACGAATAAAACCACAACGATCACCTCAACCCCTACGTAAAGTCCGCCAGATTAAAATGTAATTAAATCAAAGCGCAAACAGCCAATTAACATATGTAATACATCACGTCTAACTAATTGCATTCGTCGTAAAACTGAGTGTGTCGTAAAGCCCAATAAAACGGATGATTATGATGTTACAAGTGCAGGGGTGCACGACGCATATGCTGAGAGATTGATTTGACCGAACTTCTATTATCTTGCATACTATTAACTTGGCAAGTATTGAAATACTAGCTGTGCCTCGCGGTTTCACTCGCATCAGTTCGTATCCCGTAGGAATACCGGGATAAAAAGTTGCCTATATGTTATTCCAGTTATCCAGCTGTCTACGTACCAAATTTCATTGCAATCGGTTCAGTAGTTTTTGCGTGAAAGATCAACAAACGCACACACATCCTTAGAAACTTTCGCATTTATAATATTAAGTAGGATAGTAGGATTAGTAGGATAGGATTTCATGTCTAAAAAATGTTCCAATTCTATTAAACATCAGATCCTATATTAGTATTTTAAATACGGGATTGTATACCCACTAGGCTTTTGCAGCTTACGCGTGTGAGACTTATGAATAAGTGGATACTTTTAAATTTTTCATAACATTTCGGAACTGACATAAAATCAGATATAAATTTACTGAATGGTGAGATAACATACAGACAATCCATGGCCTAATGAAGTGTTAACTTTTAAATTTCACTATTATTCTTCAAACGGGATCGTTTATTAGTCTTTACCTATTTGGGGACAATACAATTTCAAGACAATGATTGTCGATTGTTGAGATATGATTATTCAAGATACATGATTTTCCATGAACTCATCCAATCGTACTCGACAGAGATTTAGTAGCAGTCTCCAACCTGTTGCCCGTCAACATCAAAGGGGCCGGCTGATAGGTTATCGTGCAGATAACAGAGCAGTTATTACTCTGAATCAATTTGCGTTGTGACCTAGCGCTTGGAGGGCGTCGTTGTGTATACAGTCCCAGTGCTATCTATTTGTTTACGGTCACTTTAAGACCTTAGACAAGAGCTAGGGGTATGTTGTATGAGTTTTTTCTTACGTAAAACCGTTAGACGAACATTTATCCCGTAGTAGTTTAAATACTATTATACTATAATAGACTCCTAAAAAGTTTAACGTTTTCACATTATTAGCCATTCATGCAAAACTGGTGCTTAGAGGATTTCGATTTCTTTGATCACTCTTTAATCTTTATATTCTCCAGCTTCGCACACATTAAATTCGAGAAGTTTAATGGTTGTTATTATACATATAAATTATAAACCTTCCTCTTGAATCATCTCTACTTATGAAAAAAAAAAACCATTAAAATCTTTTGGGTTATTTTAAAGATCTAAGCATACAGACACACAGACGGCGCAAAAGCGACTTTGTTTTATACTATGTAGTGAAGATTCCCTTACTCTTGATTCGGACATCAAACATAATAACATTAAGAAATCCCTAAATTCCATACGATCATATCACATGAATATCATAATTCCTTAATCCAGTGTATAATTGAGCACTAAACATGAGGAAAATAACCGTGTGGTGTGATGTGAAGGTACCCGAGCTATCCAGCGACCCAGTTACCGCGAGGCAACGACCAAATTAGGCGCAGGCGCACCAAATACGTCTCGTACCAAACGCACAACAGCTGTTCGCGTTGCAATGGTCTTTGCAATTTAATTTATATATCTGTCAAGGCATCGTGAAAAAATAAAATAACAACCTCGAGAGGCCTGAATGTGGTTAGTGACCCTGTCATTAAGAAAAAGATTAAAAAGAAAAAATTGCAATTTACATTATTATGCATGGAACCACTACGCCACCCCGTAAACCTACTTCGTATTTATACCCAAAAATTTTGTTTTGTGTGTACTAAGATCTAATTTTATAGCCAATAACTTTCATAGAACATCAAGATATTGCTTGAAGCGGTAGTTTGCTGTCATTACAATTAAATTTTATAGAACACTAGCTAGATGCATGCCCCGGCCCTGCCCGGGTAGTCATTTGTCGTAATTGACATAATATATAAACTGTAATATCTATTAAATTGAAGCAGACTGCACGTGATGTGAAAGTTTGATTTAAATCGGTTGAGCAGTTCAAGAGTCCATAGCGGACAAACAATTTGACAAGTAATTTATATATACTAAGATTATGATATAATTGACCTACATAGGAAATAAATTAAACATTATTTAATCGTAAAGCATAGCAAAAAAAAACACGTCACGACTATCACGCCCCATGAGTCACATCAGGAGAACGCATTAAAATAAAACGATTTTAAATATTTTACGAGCATATTATTACATACATTCTTCCGTTCGTCCAAGTCGCAGTTATCAGCGTGAATCAGAATATTTTCTCTCAGTTTATGTCATCGTTGGCAATGAGGTGGTGGGTCGCCTGATGGTAAGCGCCTATGCTTATGCCTATCGCCCATGAAAATTTGAAGAGAAGAGGCGTACGGTTCATTTTACTTGGCATACGTTAACAGTGACAGCTCACGGTACTTATCTCACACTAGCTTATTGTTATGGTCCAAAACCCAAAGTCAACAGGCGCTTGCTTACTTAATTATTTTTTGGAAAATATAAACACTGATAGCTATAAGTTGGTGGTCCAAGTCCAATTAATAGACATTTTAAAGTGTTTTGTTAATGCCATAAGCGGATAACTGAGATGACGGTTCGTCTGATGGAAGCGATCACCACCGCCCATGAACATTCGCAGGTAATGCCTGTGCCATACAAACATACGACACAAAAACAATGCACTATCCTAAAGGTCTCTAAAATTAACCAAACCGCTCAGAATTTCCAACCACGCCCGTTCGAAAAATACCGATGACTCAAAGAACAACGATCTTTCTTAAAAATCACTCGAAACTCGACGGACCGGGTCCAATCACGCTTCATCCTTGACACGTATAACATTCCAAATGTCCTTATGTGAAACATACACGTTATATATTTACGAGTATATGTATACATGTTTTAACTTGTTGACCCGTTGACTTCGGGCGGGCTATTAAGTTAACGCGTCGATAGTAAAAAATAAAAAAAATAAATAAGAAGTACGAAAAAATACCCAAAAATTCATAAAAATTGGTTCAGCTGTTTCGATTTTTATATAAACTTACATACCCTTTTTAATCCCGTCAGGGATTGATTTTTGAAAAGCATAGTTATTAAGTGAAAGAGCAACAAACATCCATCCGTCCATATACACTTATACATATATATATACACCAGCTGCGCCCCGCCGTTTCACCCTTTTTTTATGTGGGGAAATCTTGCATAGATACCCACGGCCTCCGGAGATAAAGCCGTGGGTTATGTCGGATTCCTACCGACCAAAACCCCACTGTGTTCCGTAGAGCCACTTAAGTGAAGGGGCCACGGGAGCTGATTAAAATTCGTTCGCGACCCGCCGTTTCACCCTGGTCCGTATCCCGTAGGAATATCGGGTTAAAAAGGTGTCTATATGTTATTCCAGTTGTCCAGCTGTCTACGTACCTAATTTCATTGCAATCGATTCAGTAGTGTTTGTGTGAAAGCGTAACCAACACAAACACATCCTTACAAACTTTCGCGTTTATAATAATAGTAGGATGTTATTTGTAATTACTCAGTACATTATAACGATGATTCATATTTCATAAATAGGAGTAAGAAAGCACCACCAAATGGTATTGTGGTACAAAATCAGGATATACTGTATCGTATATTTTGGTATACTTTAATAAGAAGTTTGCGATATCGTAGGTCTTAAGCGAATGAAACAAAGTTTTCTTTAATCCAACGAATCGATAGGAATTAAGTAAGTATTAATATTAATTATCGTTTTTGTGTAAAATTCTAGTCGAAATCCGTAAGATATATCAAAACACGACTTACAATTATAAAATTAATAATAGCTAAGTCAAAGAAAGAAATGACTCATGTGTTTTAAGCACAATATCTAATTATAAAGATTCTCCACTAATTGAAAAGCCACTTTAAGGCTGATGCGAAGAAAACGTACAGTTATGATACTAAGCCCAATTACATAATTTATTTCCAGACAGACATATGTTATATACCTACATAAATACCTAAAACAACATAATCCTATAATAAACCTCAATTTTTACTTTTTTTATGTCATAGCGGGCATCTGAGCTGATGGTTCGCCTGAACATTCGCCACCACATTCGAAACCACCGCCCATGAACATTAGCAGAGGCTCATCCCTCTGAGAATGCGATGCCCGCTTTTAAGGGATAAGGGATAAGGAAAGGATTGATGACTGGAAAGAAGGAATGGACTGGGAAGGCCTAGGGGAAGGAAATATATACTATATTTAGTTAAAACTTAATAAGCAAATTTTTCAGATTATCGTCTGAAAAAAAAAACATAGATACATTGTTGCATCATGACCCAGTAAAAACAATATCTAAATGCTCCTAATTTGAATAGTTTAATCAACACGTATGTATCGAAACTATAAATTCACAACATATCTTCCCATCAGCGATAAGCTAATGTTAATACGGCCTCTATCAGCGCAGTTCTACAATAACAAACGTGCCAAACGGAACAACCGTATCGCCATTAAGATCCTACAGCGGCACGTACCGCGCCTGCGCGCACGCATCGCTTCCGCGGCGCTGACTCAGCGCGACCGCCGCTGGCGTCTTCGATAGCAAGGCCGAAGACATTATGTAAGATAGGTGATTCTATGAAACTAGCTGATGCCGTTGCAGCTCTTACGATGGTCAAGGGATACGTTTCGCAAGTATTTGCAAACTTTAGATTTAATGAAAATCCTACTAATATTATAAATGCGAAAGTTTATAAGGATGTATGTGTGTTTTTTGCTCCTTCAAGCAAAAATTACTGAACCCATTACAATAAACCGCGGGGCGCAGACGGTTCGCAAAATTGATTAAATCGTTATGGTTAATAATTTTTTCCTTAAGATGGACATAAAATGTTAGAGTCATCATTTTCCAATCTCCTATTTGTTTTAGCTATAAGTACTTACGATATATTCATATTTGAATTGCTAATGTTTATATCATGTAGAATAATAAGTTATTATATATATATAGTTTCACCAGGATAACCGAAGTGTCATATCATAGTAGAGATGTCCCATGTCCCCTAGTGGGGTATGGGGCAGATGATGTACATCTATTTCACTGATCGATTATCTTTACGGACAAGTTAGTGATCAGCCTTCTGAGTCCAACCAGACCGAGAGATCTTATTTTTGTGAGTCTCCACCGGGAATCGAACTCAGGAGTTGAGGATCCCTCAATTCTACGCTCACGCATCAACCACTGTAGCAAGGAAGCGTTCAGTGTCATATCATACTATGAAAAATTATTATCAATGACTCAAAACAAGCATAACAAGCAATTGGGCCATTTCTCTTCCTAATTTTTAATTCCTATACCTACTGTCTATGTTATTAAGATAAATTTAAAGGTACTACTAATTAATAAATAACACATTTAGATTCCCAAAGGGCGTTCACAATGTGTCTGCATATCAAAGCGAAGTAACAACTCGCAACTCAAAATCAGAGTACGCTACGTAATCCTTATCGGGCGCTCGAGCAAGTCTCGTCGCATCGCACTTATTGCCTGGGGAGTAGAGTTCAATATGTATCGTTTCGAATGAGTCACAATCTATGTGTAAATGTAAATGTACATTTATAGAACGCGGCGCGCGTATCACCATATTTGGTTATTACTTACTCGCAAACGATTTGTGCAACACTGGCGCGTTATGGCAACGCGCCGGGTCCGAGGGATCGCCTATAAAAATTAATAGGCCAATATCTTTGGTGTGAAATATAAGGGTAGGAGCACATAGAGTCGTCTAGAACGGTGGACTCATATTTTATGCATTGGGAAATATTAAAAATTTAAAAACATACGTAGGTTTACATATTTTTATATTTTTAGCGGTCGTCCAAAACATCAGCGGTTCTCAATTTGTAGCGTTCTTTTCATAGAAAAAAACAATGTTCCTTACAAAACATTTAAACCCAGTGGGAGTCGAACACCACACCCTCTGTTTGGTAGCAGATCTATAAAAATATAATCAATTAATAAACTAAATGCTAGCCTACATAGAAATACTCATTAATACCGTATAAATCTAAAAGTGACTTAGCTTATTCAATTATCGCAGGTTAGGTAAAGCACAGACGCCCACGCCGACCAAAATTGGCTTCAGACTAGACGCGGTACACCTGTATCATTATTTACTCTGTGCTTATCCGCTTCGTGGCCTATAATAGCATTTGTTTCCATTGCCATAAGAATAACCTAACTAAGTGCTTAGTAACCATAGAATCTAGTATTGTTACTAAGCACTTAGTATATAATATGTATATCACAATTGTTGAATACAAATCGAGATCAAGAATAGAACAATCGAGATTTAATAACGTTGACAACACTACTTGAAAGTTTCTTTCCTATCATACTAATCTACATGTACACCAGCTAGGTAGTACAAAACTTCTACGTTTTCCGAAAGCCTAAGACTCCCTTGAAGACATTTATTATTGTCCTTTTATTCATTAAATGAATTATTATCCAAATATTGATATAAATTATGCTCGGTTTGAAAAGCAACATTATTTGTTTATACCTTTATAAACACAATTTTGTTTGACCTTTATCAAAATAACTGCTCTTTACACAGCTAATAATTTTAACAGCAGAAACAACAAAGCTTTATTTTGTGTATCGTACTTTTGTTTCGATGTATGCATGGTCAAACAAATGCACATGCTTGTTGTAGTTTCAATGTCAACCCTATACCTACTTAACATATTACACATACATATTCAGCAAATAAATATAAAAAATATATCAATAAAACAGTTGAAGTAGTGAATAATGACTTTTTTCAATTTAACATTTTTAGTATAATATTTCGTCATTTCAAAGATAAGTTGGTGGTACTTTAATAGGTAAAAGAAAACTTATAAAATATTCGTATTTGACAGTTAATCATTTCACATTTACCAGCCTATAGGGCTAACGCGATATTTCAATATTACACATTCAAGCCAAACCGATTTTACTTAAGATTACATCACCCCGTATAAGACCCGTATAGGACCTAACTCAGAGCTTAACTAGTAACCACAATAGCCTATCACGTAACGCTGAGATAGCTTCCTAGAACGCTGTCAACAGTGGATACCTCGCGGGGCCTCGCAGGATTACTCGTTTCGAAGCCGATGGGCATTAAGTCGACACGACTTTTGGCTTTCGGCGACGTGTGTATATCACTTTGACAGATATTCATTGGAGATGTTTACGTGGACAGCAAACTCATTGTCGTTGAAGTTTCGAAATAGCTTGTATGTAGAGACTTGTATGTAGAGACTTGTATGTAGAGTATGGAAGTATAGTAGATAATATTTTCATCCATACAGAAAGTCAATTTCGTTTAAAAGAACTATATTGGCAAAACACATTGAAACAGTGATCGTGTTGCATTAAAGTACATATTTAATTGCATCTCTATTGAACTACAACTGTTCATAGTGTGTCAGAAAAGCGCCATTACAGCATTCTAGCACCACTAATAACTAATTAATAAAACAATAATAAAATATCAATTCGTAGGTCGATGACCATAGCACAGGACACTTCTATCACATCCGCAGATATCACACCAGACCTGATAAAATGCCCTAATAGCTCTTCCTACCAATTATATATCCTGATATAATACGCCGAGGCATATACATTACGATCTTTTTTACCTCATTCTTCCTCAAAGCATTGGCATTAACTCTATCGGTACACTCTTGGCTACGTGAAATGACTAAAATGTATGGAGACAGAAAATGACAATAAATTTGTATGGACATGCTATTTAAAATCATCATGGTACTTGCACTTCCGGAACGGCGATATTTTTATAAAATCGTTGGCCCACAGAATGCAAATAAGCTGCAAGCGTTGGATCTTTGCGTGAACAAAGTTCTTTCTTGCATTCATTAAAAATGCCTTTTCTTTCGTTTAACGACCCAAGTTTCGAGAACCATCCAAGTGCTGTTTTATTTGCTCAATACTTAGGTATCTATATTGTAATAATTCAATTTCAAAGTGTTTTATAACAATCATGTGTTAATTTTGAGACACCAATAACTATTAAATTTTTTAAGAATAGAAAAAAATGATCACGGGACGAGATTCGAACTCGCGTCATTCGCTGAACCGTGGCAATGCATAGCCTTTCAGCCACCCGTGTTTCGGTTTCATATCTTAAGAACTTTTAAAATGTATCATTTATAAAGTATTTGAATGCAATAAAATTAAACACCTCACAATATAACACTCACGTAAAATACTAACTGACGTCTAATGCAAAAGTGCTTCTGTATCCTTTATAAAAAATGTACACATCAGGACAACAATCACAAAAATTGGAACCCAAAAGCTCAATACTCTATCAAAGTTTATCAAGAATCCAATCTTGAGTGTGCATTGCACCTGCTGCGGCGTGGCCACCTGTCGGAGGGCAGGAGTTTAAAATTAGGGAGGACTCCAACTTTACGCTTGCGACTGCTACAATAATCTTACTACAATGTATCAATTCTATGTTATTTAAAAGTGCTTTACAAGTATCTATATGAAGCAAACTGTATAACTGCATAAATCCTACTATCCTATTATCCTACTAATATTATAAATGTGAAAGTTTGTAAGGATGTGTGGGCGTTTGTTACTCTTTCACGCAGAAACTACTGAACCGATTGCAATGAAATTTAGTACGTAGACACAGCTGGACAACTGGAATAACATATAGGCAACTTTTATCCCGATATTCCTTCGGGATACGGACTTACGCGGGTGAAACCGCGTCGCGCATCTAGTATCTGATAATTACAAATACAAGCAGACCTTTTGGAGGACTTCCTAAATTTAGTCACATTTATTGTGATACAAATGTAGCCACAACGAAGTCTCATTGTTGACTATCTAGGACCTAGGTAACGGCTTATTAACTAATTGTACGATACTATAGCATAACAATATTATATCTTTAAGGGTCTCAAGATAACTTAAGAGATCACTAGGCCAGAAATTCAACAAAATCTTAGACAGAAGTTGGATTTAGAGAGCACCTTTGAAATTGATATAATTTTCCATACTTCAACTACATGATTTAAATATCATCCAATTCTTGAAGTGTCAATACCACTCGGCACTGGCGTCGTCTACTGAGTCATGTAATATAAATATTTTGTCAATTTTTTTTTATCCTATCGATCTTCTATTTGCAGTTCGATAAACTCATCGATCATACATTACACACAATTCTATTTTTAACGCCTTCCCTATCTGGACATGCGAAAATATCATTCGATCAACGCGAAAAATATAATCCCATGATAATTAGAAGTTATTTTTATTCTGACTCACAAAAAGCTGTGCTTTACATGTAATTTAATACATATTATAACAACACAGAGTTTACAGGATACTTCTTGCCATATTCCAAGCCAGAAGGTGTCAAAGATCATATATCCACTGGAGCAATAAACCGATCTTACTGCATACAGTCGTACAGTCATTAACAGTTTCAGCTATTATTATAACGCTGTTAATCACACCGCTTTACTGCACAATTAAACCGACCGGCATTCGCGAAATGTAACACAATCATAAGCTACGCACTTGAATCATCCGCAATTTATATGATTGGTTTTGCGGGAGTCTTAGACTTTTAAATATTCATTCGGCAAGAAACTCGACAGTTACACGAGTGGTAAATATTTATCCCTGAAATCCTAATACAGTTAGTAAACTGGACGGCGAGCAACCTAAGGAACATTCTCGAGGCGTTTTTCTGCAAAAGGGATAGGTCCTGAAGAATTTTTTGCCTAAATGTGTAAAAAAAATTGATCGTATTAAGTATTCTCATTTAAAACAGGAGTTTTAGGTTTTACTTATCAGGAGATAAGCCCAATCAACCAAACTAATTATTTTTTCCGCCGTCAAAGGCCACAAGCTAATCCCTAGATATCCCGCATTAGGCGTCATCCCGTGACCCACAAAGGGCTAGGTTAAAGGTCGAAAGGTCAACGGGCGGCAACAGACCGGAAAATGACGGCGCGACAACGCGCCGCCCTATCGCAGAGATATAAAATAACTTTAATTGTTTACACTTCACATTTATGCTGCATTGTGCCATCGCATCCCGCCGCTAATTAGTTGTTTTTGGGCATAGCGTGATTCACTCGAGATTTCGATTAATAAGCTAATTATAAATTATGATGCATACGCGATGAGTTTTATGAGTACTTAAAATAACCATGTTGATTGAGCTTGACATTGTGTGTGGTATCACGCTTCCACTTTGCCTCATCAAACAGTAATGATAATCACTTGATTAATAATGACAGCTCTGCTAGTATCTGTGCACCAATCTAGATTCTATATAGTACGAACTAATTCTCAAACAAAATTCGTTTACATTATCTGTGTCTACACAAAATCTACAAGAATTTAACAAAACTTTATCAACAACTAGTCTACCCTTATGCGGCACAACTATCCATTGCTAAATCCGAACTCCATACGTACCCACAATCCTCGTACAATTTAAGTGCAAAACATAAATAACCATTAGGTGGGTGTCGTTAACCCGCCTATAGCGAATCGAACACTTAGACCGAGTAACCATTAGTAACACATTGCTTCGCAAAACACCCATAATACTGAACCACTGTACTCACAACCCTTTCACTGGCCTATGAGTACTGGTTAAACTATCTCCAATGTCGAGATGAATCTGGATTAACGGATTAAAACAGTGTATGAAAACAATCGTGTACTAATCTATGCATTAGAGTAGTTTATAGGAAAAAAATACGACGAAAGCCGTTATCAAGCCACTTTTTATAACAGCTATGTTATCATGTCTTTCGTCAAACCAACATTTCAAAAGGTAAAACTCCATCTCGAACGTACTATCATAAAAGTACCGTAAAATCGTAAATACCTAAATATAGAAACGTCAATGAATATCAATTAAATTGTATGCTCAAACCTCTCACCGACCTAGCAAAAACCCCAATCCACGTCATACCAAACAACTGGAACAACAGGAGACGGTATAAATTTTAGATCCTAGCACTACCTTTTATTTGTATAGGTGAAATTTCCTCATGACTCACTGCAACACACGATGCGCCCCGCGGCCCTCACCTGACTCACTCGCATACCGCAAAAGCCTTTCTCCCTGAGACGGACTTATTAAGAAATCACCTATGGTGATGCGTCCGTGCGTCACCACCACAGGAATATCATATAACGAATACCAATGAACGTAAACAACGAGCAATGATAATAACTAATAACAAAATGAGTGTTTCTTACTCGTATAAAGAAACTAGCTTTTACCTGCGGTATACACATATAGAGACAGACGCGTATACTACGTAGTGATAAATAAGTAAAATTAATAATCAACAGTACCACTAATCGTGAGTTACCTGTTAAACTTGAGATAATAAACTTGGAAATATAAATCCTTCCTACTAATTATTTATAATATTATAATTGCGTAAGTTTGTAAGGATGTGTGTGTGTGTTTGTTGCTCTTTCACGCAAAAACTACTCCAAGAGGAAGGTTTATAAGTATAATACCATTTATTAAAAAACTCCGAATATAACGCGTGCTCGGTCAAAAGCTAGTAAACTTATAAAACCAATATACTTTTTAGGATAAATAATTAATGAATCAGCATACAAGATGAAGCAGCTGTGAAAGTCGAAGCCTGCAGTGATTCAATACATCATTTCGTGTAACGTGCGTAATTTCAATTCGTAAAATCAATATGACTCACAATAGACATGCTTTTTTTCTTAACCTCAATAATTGAATGATAACTATATTATGATTAAATTTTATTAATATGCCCGGATAAGTATCGTCACAATTGATTAAACTAATTTTCTTTAAACAGCTTTAGAATTTTATTTTATTCATTTGTATTGAAAAACACGTCCCCTATAACGCATTTTCATTCATTGTCCAAGATCCGAAGCATTTTCCATGAAAACTAGAAACAAGAAATATATCGATCGAATAAAACAGAACACAATGCGGAATTCATTCCACACAACCATATTAACTCTACAAGATCCATATGACGTTTAATTAAAAGACCAAGCGAAGTCACACGAGACGCGAGTGTCTTACGATCCGCCGACGTCATCAAGGCAGCAGCGTTCACACCACAACCAGATACGCAGAAACACGTATTGAGGTTGCTGACTCAAAGTATTATTGCTTATTTAATTAAAAAATTATTAATTCTTTTCTCCGATGGTTTCACCTTATATAAAACCTTTATACGTATATAAAACTATATTTTATTTCCAATTATAAATTAAAATAAAGCTTTCCTCATAATTTGAATATATACTTAGTCCTTATTTATTTTTGATAAATCCTTTTTATGCGACAGCAATATAAAATTCATCCTTCTATCGTCTCGATAAATAGCAAGACAAATAATAAAAATGAGTGACAGCATAAATTATTCTAATGTCTGTACGATATGTCCAGACAAAGGCTTCATAATATTTTCCAATAACCTTGTCTGCTCCTTTGGAAAGCCTCCAACTGTCTACAAACTATCTGTAATAGCATGGAAACAATCTTCATATATTTCCACTAGTTTTCGGCCGCAGCTTCACCCATACAGTTCATGTTTTCGGATGATTACTGGGGGTAAAAACTATCCTATGTCCTTTCTTGGGTCACAATATATAATTATGCAAAATTTCAGGTTCTAATCGGTTCAGTGGTTAAGGCGAAAAAAGAGATAAAGGGATAATATCTACAATCAAATAAAAAAAAAACTGACCCCACCGAAAATAAAATACACCATAGTGCAGCAGACAGCTATTTTTATTCCAAACAGCGGAACAAAGTTCCACAAACGTACACCATAATGACCGTCCAGTGCAGAGTCACTAATGAAAGCTCTGCGGGAAAAAGTACAAAAGATAAAAAAAATAAATAAATACATATCTATATAAATAAACATACTAATATCGAAAACAAAAACTCCGTCGACGGGTTTACTACACAAAACAAGTGCAACGACCTCGCGTAACAATGCATTGCTCAGCCATAACTTTTAAATGATAACGCTAATGTATCGTAACTGCTGTGCGGGTTTATGCCGAAAAGAAAAACTATACCGTCTGTCTGCCTGCGGCTTTATACGAATATACACTTGGACATTATGGGGATGAATACGAATTCACTTGGACGTAGATGCCGCGTAATTAAGATGAGATGTTTATTACTATAGGATTATAGTCGATGATTAGCATTGGCCTATTTCGTCTGTTAAGGGATCTTCAAATACGTTCATAGAATCGACAGTTTAACGAGTGGAATCTCAAATGGATATCGGTAATTTTCTCTACAATATCAGCTCAAAACGATAAGTTCAACTGATATCTTAGTAATATCAATCGTTCAGAGTTCAGACGCACCTTAAGAGGTAGGTAATGGAGGCGCCATTTCATTGCCGCACTAGAATCGTGAGATTACAATGTAACTCAGTGATATAAAGCAGGCCAATATTCATCATCATCAGCCTATATATGTTCCCACTACTGGGATACAGGCCTCCTATGAGGGTTATCCGTTGCCAAAAAGCAGTAAGATTTCACAATACATATTTGAAACTAAGTGGCAGAACGCTTCTTAAAAAAATATTTAAACCGTAAATTGATCATCATTTCCTAATATAGAATAGTTTTGTTGTTACGTAACACTTTATAAATTATACATAATTGCATGTTCCAAATAAATACATTATCTTTATGATTCAAATAGAAAAATTTGTACGTCGTCAGCAACGTAATTGTTCAACAAGATTCGATAACGCAAAAATATCACGAACCTATGAATCAGCTGTAATTAATAGTTATTACGACACACTATATTATAATGTAAGTAAAGCAAATAAAATGTTTTTATGGTTAGCCTAAATGCTGAATTAGTTTCTATCTTATTTGTCCTGTTTTAGTCAACACGTATTGACATACATCTAAATATTTAAAAAGTGAAAAAACATGGGCATATAAGTTTATATAGAAACACTACATAGTATAAAACAAAGTCACTTTCTCTGTCCCTAAGTCCTTATGTATGCTTAAATCTTTAAAGCTACGCAACGGATTGTGATGGCGTTTTTTTAATAGATAGTGATTCAAGAGGAAGGTTTATATGCATAATAACATCTATTAAATTATTCCGAATTTAACGCGTGCGAAGCCGCGGGCAAATCTAGTTATCAATACTTTCCTTTACAACGAAAATCCCGCGCACCAAATTCATATTTCCACCAAAAACCCTATAGAAATTCGAGCTCGGTGCAATGACCTCAATAATTTACACCAAACATTGTTCGCTCATCTGCGCGTATACTTCGCGAACAATAATTTATCATCCACCCAAACTTGTTTATTGCATGCTGTTTTTAAATATTAAAACGATATCCGGCATACGTATTATGTTAATACAATAACGTACAAATCCCGACAAATCGAATAACTTCCTGTTAACTTCCAATATAATATCTACATTTTACCTAGCTTGAATGTCTGATCAGTGCTCTAAAAATGGAACTTACAATTTTATAATTTTCAGCATCCTATCTAACCAAGCAATCGTGGGTCAGATATTGGTTTATTATCCATCAACAGTAACAAATTATCAGAATTATACATATTTTGCAGGTAGGCCAGCATTCATCTCAAATTTGTTTCGAAGCAACAGCACGATAAGTTGCAACACATCCGCCACTAATTGTTGCGGATGCTTATGGGCATCGAGTGTCTTCGTTTTCCTTCCTCCGTTATAAAAACACAACCATTCGAAGGCTGACTGCTGGATTGGACTCAAGGTCTGTGTGAAATGAATTTATCGCTCTTAGACGATACAATACTAGCATATGATCAGAGACTTTATAGAACTTACAAGTTTTTTAATAAATATGTATGATTAGATGGATGTATGTTTGTTACCGAGTCACGTAAAAATACTAAACGGATTATATCTTGATAGCAACAATAACAGGTACTACAGGTACACTAATCAGTGTCCAATACTTATTATTTTCAATATAATAATTTCCTAAAGACACATGAAGTGAAGACCATCTTAAAAGCTGTCGTCCGTTACCATTAGTCATCATATTCAGCAAACTAATTCGGTATTTCTATTTTTATTACATAAATATGCTAATACGTGTAGCCATTATCTACACGAAAACTGTTCGCGACAGATGGTAACAATTAGGCGAGGCTGTATCGCCAAGTGTGCGAGCGGCCTTCAAGCCACACGAGCAGAAAACTTCTGTTATTGTAATGCTTAGATACATTTCTTATTCAATTAATTATTCGAAAGAAATAGAACAAAGGATTGAATATCTAAATTTTCTAAAAAGTTTGATTGACTAAAGCATGATTCCCTACAGTCTACACATGGACTAGAATAATCAGAATTATACGCAGAAACCAATCCCAAAGTTCCATCCAAAGTATACGTAAATTATGTAGTCACAACAATTATTTGCCATATAGTTTTCGATACCGAATTATACTCACTTTATTCTGAACAATAAGTATATTTCTGAGAATTTTCTAAAAATATGTCAGCCTTAAAATTCTACATTCTTGCCCCATATGCGGGCCAAAGCCACTATCGGTTCTTAATTGAATTCACTATCCAAGTTATGTATCGGCAAAAGTTTCCAAGCAACATTTGTAGCGCGCGTCGATCGCGACGCGTGCGCAAGACCTTGTAACACAAACGAGCCACACAGCGACCGTTATTATGAGTCACACATAATGGTCGATTTCATTGCCTTACGTGTCCTAGCATCTGTACCGATATGGCATTTTTTTATTTGTTTCCATGTAATTTTACTTTATGTGCCTGGCCTGTGATTCTGGTTCGATTGCAAGACATTACATATTAACATACTTATTCCAATTTACTTTGGAAATTGACGCGGATTTATATAATACTTGGTAATTAAATGGACAACCAGCTTTTGGATTCGTTTCATTTTTCAACCACTTTTTGTGAGCTTTCATTTATCAAGTAAGTTTTACTTAATGGGTTGTCAGTTTTAATGATCATACGTTTTCGTGATTTTTCTTACTCGTTTCTCTTGTAATTGTATCGCTTTGGCAAAAAAGCTATGCATTAAACTATTGTAATAATTAAAACTTGAAAACATTGAATTTCCAACTTTCATTACTATAGGTAATTTATTTTAAGAATTTCCGATATAATTTTATCAAGTTGTAATATTATACACTTAAATTTGTTTTCTTATTAATTTCTAAGATTACTCTTTCAGCAAGTTCGTCTTTAGGTATCATCGTGCACTTATTCGTAAAAAGAAAGTGTCCGTCATTTTATAATATGAGTTAACAAGGATCAGTTCCCTTACAATTATTAACCTCTGCTGAATATCGAAAGACATAACAAATTAATTCCTATTCCACTTACTTAAGGTGCTAAATGTAGTAACAATATAATCAATCATTTGGGAGATGTCACCGAATATTCCGTTATAGCTAATTGGTAAACAGACGTGTTATTCAATTAACCACAGATAAGCGGCCGTTGACCTTTGGCCGCCGTTGAATAGGAATTTGATTAAACGTAATGCGCAGTAAGATATGTAGCAGCTGTGCATATTGTACAATGAGAGAGAAATCTCGAGCACCTTAATCAAATCTATATGATATGTACTAGCTGTAGCCCGCTGCGTCACTCGCGCGGTACCCGCATAAATAGAAGCTGTGCTAATCCAGACTATGATCGGTCTTTGTATCTAATTTCATACAGATACGATAAAGTGTTTTCGTGTGAAAAAGTAACAAACTAGATATGTCCAACCATCCATCAATACTTAAAAACCTTCGCGTTTATAATATTAGTAGGATATATCCCAAGACGTCAATAAGTATTTTGTACCATGTACGCTTAACTTCTTTCTTATGTAAATACCCTAAACGAATTTAATGTCTTGGATGTAAAACAAAAGAAAATAAGTAACAAAATTACAAGAAATGAAACTAAATTCTAAAGTTCATGAGATACATACAATTATCTTCAAATGTTAACTATAATTAATTGGCCATTATATTGATAAAATGAATGTTAATTGCCTTTAGGACTTTCTCTTTTTTCAATTGGTTACAATAAATAGCTTTTACATATTTCAAAATCCATAGCACTTTGAATCCGTGCATATCTCGTACACACAACGCTATCTAATCGACACCCTATGACATAACACAATAATCACGCTAGAAACATTCAAAATATTAACGTATTGTTTAAAAAAATCGCCACATCCGGCATTCGAGGCATATCGTCGTGCGCGTGCGACGACCTTCGGCTCGCGGGGACACCGCGGGGGCGCCCGGGGCGCGGGGGTGGCGGGAGCCAGTCCAACAAACCGGTCAGGAGGATTCCGAACCTACCAAATTTATATCAGCCTGTAACGGGACGGGTGTGAGCTTGTATCAGAAGCCTCGCCAACATCTCCAAGCCCAATATTTGATACCCGCAACACCTTTACTCAACAGCCGATTCTATCTATATTAATAATTTACTAGATGCAATTACTGGTCGACTTTCAGTTAAATCAAGTAGTTCTTTTAGAAACACTTTTGTTTCCTCTTATTATACACCAGCTTGGATCAGAAAACAGTTGTTATTTCAACACCGAAGGTAGAATTTTAAATTTTATTAAGCCATCTTATCATCACAATCAAGTGCGTACCAAATCATTGATCCTTAAAACAATTTAATATTTATAATTGACAAGTGCTGATGCTGATGATGACAGATAATGTAAAACAAGGTAAATAAAGCATTTGACCCCGACCTCTACCACTTTGATAAGAAAATTTAGTTTAAACCCACTTCCAAAACCAATTTCTTCTCTACCTTAAAATCGTTCCAGTGATTTTATAAGTGATGCCCAAAAATCGGTCGTATAAATACCGAGCTCAGGCTTTACGTACTTTTTAATAAATACATTTTACTACGCATTCGTCCTAAAAATCCGTTGACACAACGTCCTTGGCGCGCTAAAAACAACCTTCATCCAAGCTAGGTGAGCTAAAACCTTACGATCAAGAACATTAGGTCGATAATATGTTTCTTAGTACCTAAATTATTGCTACATGATACAATTGAAGCCTTAAATAAACGGATTTAGATATAAAATGGATTGTTTTCGTCGTTTTTATTACATAAGCCGTATCTTGAATATTAATTACCAATTGGGAGTTAGCGTAAATATTTATAGAAGATACGAAGGAGTTTTTTTAGTTTTCGCTCGATATGGTTCGATTGTAAGGATTATAAAATACAATGTTATGAAATTACTTGATTTCAACCTGTGCTTCTGCAACACCATATTGAGACTTTTTTTCCTGTATTAAGGTCCAGAGGAACAACCTTACATACATAATGTCTACATCCATACGAATATATAATGTCTACATCCATACGAAGGACAAGTCCCAGATTGCTAATGTAACCTTAGTTAACAATTCAATCGGCAGCAATTTTTGCAGATTTCCTCAATATCACTCATTAAAGATCCAGGAATTAAAGTTAAGACTTCAGGTTGTTAAACTGAAGTCTGAACTACACGTGCAGATCGAGCTCGTTAATTAATACCGCTGTGCTGAGATCCTCAGTACATTTTACAAGCCATTTACAAAGACGTCACCCGACACCGTAACGGGACGACATATCGGAGCCGGATCGGAACCGACACGGCCCGCTATACATTTAATTGACAAACTTCCGGACGTGATTTAGCACTATTGTGGCTAGAAACAATGACTTCATTTATACAAAAGGGCTGAGAAATAATAGAAAACAAGTTGGAAGTTTGGATTAAACCATTCTGTTGCCCAATTCGAAATGATTGATCCTTTCTTTTGATACATAAAACACAGAGCAACGCACAGCCCAAACTACTGGATCAAACGGCCTGAAATAATGCATACAGATAGCTACTATGTTAAAAGCATCCGCGAAAGGACTGATGTTGTAAAATTCTACGCAAAGGCAATAAAAGAGGTTATAAAAGTACGTCCTACGAAAATATAATTGCGAACACCAAGTATTCTATTAAATAAGGAAAATTTATAAGGCATATAAGCCAGGCTAGGCTATAGGCTTTTCTTGAAAAATTCACCGTATTGATAGGTAAAACAAATGCATACAATTAAATGAGTCTTACATTTGCGTACTACGGTCGATACAACTTTCCTTGGAATTTAAACGAGGTATTAATGTAAATATCCTTATCGCGCAGTGTTTAATTGTAAATGTGCAAATAAATAAACCGCTGATACACAAACAAGTGAGTATATGGTAACATACTCTCATCAACATATTATCTAGTTATTGGGGCATACTGACGAGCATTACAAGTATACGTAATCATAACAAAATGTTATTTTTTATGTCGCAATCAAATAAAACTCTGGCTAAAATTCCAAAATTACACAAACAAATAAGAAAAAAGTAAAGAACTATTCTCACTTGCCACTATATTAAGGATGATTCATGTTTGTTTCGAAACTGCATCAGAGTACTTACCTATAAAAGAAAAAAGACAATTAATTAATAATGTTCTAATTCAAACACCAATAAAATTGTGATATTTTATATGGCATTAGCTTGAAAATTTTCTGTGTCAATTAAACTTCAGACGAGTTTATAGTGGATAGACATTCCCCATGCCATTGAATGTTTTTAAAAACTTGGCTTATCGAATATAATAAGAAAATCTTGTTGTAGCTATTGAAAAAAAAAATTAAATAAGGGGTCAGACGGTTACATTTAATTTCTAAAAAAATATCCACCTTTTTGGACATAAAGTATAACTAGAGTATGAACAATTAGTACGAGAACTAGCAGACAAAATATTGCCCATATGCCCAATCATGGACAATTTGTAAAGACTATTTCACTCGAGTTCGCTGACAGCTGTTTGTATAAAAAAGTAATAAATATACACATCCATTACATCTTCCCAGTACTAAAACTAGATATAGTTTAAGGTTTAAGGGTAAACTACGCCAATTTTATTAATATTATTTCAGATAGCATTCCAATCCAGAATATAATATCCAAGGCAAGATATCTAATAATACAATTAAATGATACACTATAATCCTACGTATACAGATCGCCGACAACAATTCCAGTGGTCGTGGTCAGAATGACCTTCATTAGAACCTGAGCAGCGCCGCGGCTGCGTTACACAACTGCTTAGTGTGAATAGTGAAATATATTCGATCTATATGGGCATTTCCTTTGTTCAACATTATCGATAACTTTTACTGTTTCTACTCTCTTCTTAATCTAGGAGGTATTTTTTTGAAACTATGAGAGGTGATAAATATACCAGCAAAACGATCTATACCAGGAGTTTATGCTTTTATTAAGGTGATTCTATGGCAATTTGAAGGATGCATAATTTTACATGGCATAGAGTATAGACCAAATAATTCAATAGTGTTTTGTACAATATTTGCCAAGTTGTAGTGGATCGAGTATTGTATTCAAATGTTTAAAATTCAACCACAAGCTAGCATCGCCAGTATTTTTCGGCAACGAACATTCCTGAACATAAACTATCTTTACACTAAATTACATTCTTGAGCCGTGTCTTTATGACGAGGAACAAACCCCACACGATCTATATTTTGAATACTGGAACTGTGAAATTAATATTAGTAGTACTAACACACTATAAAAAAAAAATTGGACAGTCGGTGACATCATTAATCTATCATCATGTACAACCGTAGAACACACTGAACCAAACCGCTGATTATAAACCCATGAGCACAACAACACAAGTATTTTGGAATATCAATTATCGTTATTGGCACCATACATCCACCAATTACAATAGCATTCCTCCCGTAGACAATAGTTACGTGATCGTATGACATCACAACGTAACACGGTTGTCATGTTCCCATCATTGTACCATGCGCTATCGCTCTTCAATTATTACTATTTGTTTTACTACCTGGTTCGGGACACCTGGTTATATTACCTAATTATTATCGTTTCGTACAAAATATTACATAATAGTTTGTTCATGCCTATAAGTAATCCGTGGCAATATTTAATATTTTTGATTATAGGTGAGTAAGTATTTTAATATGAACTCGCAATAAATTTTTGATAAGTTTTGTAAAGATTGTCAAACTTGTCTTATAATAAACATCGCTACTTTTCAACTTCTTTAAAAAATGAGAACAAAGGAATCGTTTAAAAACAATTGAATTTCATCTATAAAAATGTGCCTCAATAGCCTTCTGCCTAAAGAAAATTTAAGGATTTCGCTCGAGGACTTTAATTTTATTAGAAAAACACGAACAATTCTCGAAAGAAACCATTTCCACCCAAAGTCTCTAAATATTGCTATCACGTGAATATATCGTGATATTCCAAAGCTGCCGTCCATAAGACGAAGATAGGAAAGATAAAATCGTGCACAGCGGAAAAAGGAGCTGAAATATACCAAGTACTCTACGTGAAACGCTAAATAAAGCATGTTAAATTAAGCAAAGCTACGGTTCGGACTAAAAACTTAAACTCGTAATAATAAGAAATACATATGTCGGTATACATTTGTGAAGATATAGATATCACATTGCTACCTCAGCAGGATGCACATCTGGGGAACAACTTCACAAAATTAAGAATTATTTAATGTATGTTCCTTAACCAATTAACAGGTCTACGACCTTTTTACTACACTTTACGAGTAATTTGCTGAACATGTGTAAAAACATGTCCAAGGAATATAAAAGAGAAAGAAATTCAGCGGGTCAGCTAGCGTCATCATCTTTGTTTAAAATTTTATCAAACATATCTTATATTATCCCTTGTCCACCAGCGTTGCGATAACGTCATCTGCCATGCCTTAATATGGAACTGATAACGTAATGAAACGACACATTACCGTCACCTTATCAGCATGACGCTATGCATTTTCGATGATGTTCAATGTTTTGAAATATATTTCTTCTTAGTACTCTGAAATTGTTTTTCTGGGTTATTGTCGGTGTTTTATTAAGAGCGTTTTCGTATCAAAGATTTCTGTATACGATATGAATAAATAACATGAAAACGTTCATATCTCATATATCCATAAGTCTCTTCAATGTTTTATAAACAAATATAATACGCATAGTCGTATAACTCTCTTGCCATGGCACTATTACAATCTTTAAATAAATAAAACTACATAAATCCATCATAATTAATCACACAGATGCTTCGATTTAGTTATTCAGACACTGAATCATATTCATATATTTTATTGTAACGAAAGTCGACAGGGCTATAATTAAATTGTTCGAATCACGTTATCCGATTAACGGAGCGATAAAGAATTAGACTTTACTAAAAACTTACAAAGCAATACTCGATATATTCGATTATTATTCAATAAAAACCATTACAAGAACTCGAGAGGTTTATTGGATACTGTAAACCAGATAAGTAAACCAAGGGCAGCGATAATTACAGTATTTGTAGTTAGGTAGGTTACCACATTGCTGAAAGGAAACATAACATTAGTGAGAACATTAACAAAATAATTTACAATTCACAATAAGCCACGAGATAATCCCATAGTTGACCCGACACAATATATCGGATCATCTGAACACGCCCCACAAGGACTGCCCATTATCCACATGCCCTATTGAATGTTAATTACTTCATAATTAGGGTTTTTCACACCGAAGTGTAGCCGAGTACAGTTACATCAGAACATGTCCTACCCGACCAGATGGCATTAATGCGACCCACTTTCCGAAGGCCTCCTCCATCGCTGCCCATTTAAGGCTTTAAGCACTACAAGTTGCGCAAGCGACTATTTATGTGAAATTTATCGTAAAACAGGACAATAATGTTGCTTTGCGAAAATTTATATAACACTTAAACGAATTCCGTCTGCAATCGAATCAGATATCATACTATCATATGACATTGATAAAAATTTAAAGGAATTGTCTTAATTAATCGTCTTAAACCTCACAACGGGTGCGGTTGTTGTTTTAATATGTAAAACTGGAATAACGAAATCAGAAAAGGCGATCGTATCACAAATTTATATGCAACCTACATAATTCTTATAAGGATATTGTTTTTAAGTCTTACATTAAAGAATGCCGCTTTTATGATCGGTTTAATTTATAGTGACACAGATTTTGCCATATCATTTGGAAAGTCGGTATGAAAATTGTATCCAATAAGAGCTTTTTAACCTTTAACCACCAGAAAGCATTGTCTCGAACAGACACGTTACAACATAAATCGTGCTTGGAGAAAACCTTAAAAGCGCCAGCAATTTATCTCGGCAAGAAGGTCAGTGCGGGAATTTTAGGTAACAAACAAGTTTCAAGCTGTGTGCTCAACCAAAAACGTTGCAGTCTGAATGCGAACACTGATTGCGGTCCAAAGCCGTTTACAGTTAATCAATGCTCCTCCATCTGCACCTTGCCGCAATTTTCCATCATTTCATATAACCTTAAAAATCCACGCGAAATCCATGTCATACAAACTTACTCCATAACCCTTCGGCTAAAGTTCGATAATCCTCTGCACCGTTTCTCACTCAACATTCTATGTTTGGTTAGAGGTACATACAATCAGACATATGGCGTCTAAAACGATTCCATTTACGGAGTGGACATATGGAATCAAGTCGTGCCGTTGCATTGACGAATTCAGTCGTACACGGTGTAATAACAACGTTTTTGTGTCGGACAATAGTGCAATATTAGAAAAATTACAAGTCATTCTAAACAGTACGCATAACAACAGAAATGAGACATTTGAATAGCAATGCTAAGAAAATAAATGGGAAAATATTTTGCATGCTTCTTACGTACGAAAACTGGCTTATCTAAATATTGTGAAACTTAAACGCTTAATATCAATACATAATAAACGTCCATTCACGAGTCATATCATTCCACTTTATTGACCACAAAGAGTCTTTTGTCTCGTATTACAAATGTAATAAAACGTTTAATTAACTATGAAAAATATCGCTGAACAAAGACAAGACACTTGTTATATCAAGTGGTTGAAGTTTACGCTAATTGCTGCACGGGAATTTGGACCTTGGGGAAATTAGATACGAATTTAAATGTAATGTAAATTGCTAATAATGGGAAGGTCAAGATACGGACGGGTATGTGCTTTGTTCTGCAGTTCTCCGCGTTAATGACTTTGAACAGTTATAAAATTATTGTTTGATATAGGAAGGAGACATTTTTCCACCAACGCCTTCAATATTTTCAACCATACAACTGAATTTGAGAGTTAGGACTGCTACATTAATTTTGATACGTAAATGTCGTTATAGCACGTTTCTGTCGGGGACACGTGGAGTAAAAGGCACGGCGAGCCCACGGGGATATTATCCGATGGTATTTAATATAAACACGAACGTCGGCGTCTCTCGAGAAATGTTTTATTAGAAATTCATATGGAAGCTTGCAGGGACACAATGTGTGCGTAACAAAGGCGTAATAAGCTACCTTTAACGTGAAGGCGCTACTTTTGTCGCAGTCTCAGCAATCAATGTACATAATTGAACTCGATCTTATATTCAATTTGAAATTCAGAACTAGTTAAGACTTGGTTTTAGTTTAACTTTAAGATGTAATATAGATGGAATTTTCCAATCAGTAAATTAAATATTTACCGATTGTTATGTTTTTCTTTCTAATTACTGTTTTCTGTTGCTTTCTTTCTTTCTATTCGTTCTGCTCTTTTTATAAAACTGTCTATGGAATTTACTATGTATTCAATGAAAATATTGACCGCATTGTCTCGCCAAGCTCAATTTAAGAATATTATCGCTAAGGGCAAAAATGATGGTTCATTTATCAACAACCCAGTAAGTTCTTACGAGTTTCAATATAAATCGCATCAATTTGAATCAGTTCCAAGGATTCGAAGATTGTCTGTAAGGGGAGAGATTTGTGAAGAATTGCGATATGTATCAAAGAGAAAATATCTGCGTAGCGTTTAAATTGCATGTGATCCTTTACCTACAAAAACATCCGTCTACGGACACTTATCTCGTTTTGACAAATTTCTGATTGTATTTATTAAAGTTTACAGAGTGGTTTAAGTTGATCAAGATCACAGACACGAAATAAAATATGTCTCGAAATAGGATTACTTCTAAAATCTGTCAAGAAGTTATTCCATCCACAAATCCATTGCTATTTATTAAAGAATATTTCAATTCGTCACTTATTCATAAGGGGCAACCTATCGCATCGGGTAAATGCAATAATCTTTCACGCCACCGCAGCCACCGTGTTCATTCACGTGTAACAGATCGCAAGCTCAGGATAGTCTGAAGCTATTACCTCAGAATGCATTCATAGCGTTTATCTCGCGGCCAATTTATTAATATTGACACATTGCTCTCGGCGAATGCGTTGTTAATCATTTATTAACGTCGGGTACAACCACCGAGCGTTGTAATGCTGAGTTACGTAACGTTTGCGTATTCCGTAAGAGTGAGAACTATATTTTTGAATTGGATTATGTACATAAAACATTCATAAAATTCACTATTTAACCCTATAGTATATATAACAATAGTTACTAGGTTTTCGCTTTCAGCTTCGCCCGCGTAGAAAAGATGTAGAAGTCATACTAATCGTTCCCGTACCATTTCTTGGAGAAAAACTATCCTATTTCCTCTATCTCGAAGAATATGAATCCGACAGACAGTCAATTTCGTATTTATAATATTAAAGAAGTAGGGAAAAGTAAGGGTGTTAAATTTGTTAAATAGCAAAATGTGAAACGCCTCGATAGCATCGAGGTAGTACACGAACATTATATGGAAGCGAATATAATATTTGAGAAACAAGCATATACGCTAATACATTACATCATCGAGCTGAAAATAATCAGTTCTGGACTATTCAATACCAATAAAATTACGCAGGGCTTGTGCTACGGTACATTGTTAACCGTTTATACCTCATTTGCGTTTTATGTCTTAGAGAACAGGAAAGCGATACAACACTGAATCAACTAAGTAATGAATTTATTAAAAATGACTGAAGACTACCATCAAACTAATAAAAGATCACCAGAATACCAAACAGGCCGTTTCAATAATTTATAAATTTTTGCTTGCTTTTTCAATCTGTAAAACGTTCTTCATATGTATTCTTAGATACTAATTAAATACAGACAAACAAGGGTCTCTTCTTACTAACGTGCCACCTATCAACTAAACATTAATAACCAAAATTGCTTGCAATAAGTTCCTGACAAATAGCCACTTACTCAAGTATAGGATGCAATCCTCTGAGAGTAAATTTTATTTCAAGCTACGTCCGTCTCATCCCTACATATCCGCAGTGACCGCACTGCGGGAGACGAATCGTTGCATCTCTGCAATGTTACTTACCTATATATTGGCGATCGGTTTTCTCTATACTTATAAGCAGTTTTTTATTTGATTTACAATTAAAAGTCCTGAACCTAAAAGGGTAATGCGAATGAGGTGAACATGCAATAGTCAACAAGCAGTTAAAAGTATTTTCATAACATCTTATATCATTAAAACCTATCTAGGTAATTCAATGATTACGGCAATATCATGATGAAATGCATTAATTATCTTATTCTTTTCATAAGTTTGCAGAGAGATGTTTTACATGTTTTGTCTGCGTTTAAACCAATACGAATCGATTAAACATGAAGAAAAATCTTTGAAAAACAATAGAACATTTCCCAACCCCTTACAGACGAGATGAGAGAACAAATCCCCTTTCAAATAGGAAAAAATACATTTAAAAGAAACTACGTAAAAGCAATACACGAGTGCCCTCCAGAAACAATTTCGAGCACATCTTTATATCCCCTCAGTGCTTAACAAGAGGCATACATCAGGATCCGGTGGTGCCGACGGTTCGTTCGCGTCTGAAACTTTCATTTGACCCCGTCTGCGCCCCCTCCCCTCCCCCCACCGCACCCTCGCACCTACCGCGCCCCTCGGGACGCAGACTGAGGGTGCTCCAGCTCATAAACTAGACTCAGCTGTAATTGCTAGCTCGATAATATTGTTTTGATTGAATTGGGAGACGCTTTTTTTCTTTTTTTTATAGTTTAAGAAAATTTTATGTTGATGTGATGATGTCCAGCTTGGAGCTAGAAATGAATATGTTTAAATAGATTTGCTAAAGTAAATACTATATTCCCGACTATGCATATTACTCACACCGCTCGACATGTGACTGTAAAACATTATTATTTGAACTGTGACAAAAAAAGAGGCCATTCTTTTGTACTTGACAACTGTCAAGTAAAAGCAAATCGAGCAATTTTAACAGTAATAAGATTCAGCCGCAACTATTTCCCTAAGAAGCAGGTCCCCAAGCCACTCTCAAAACTAAACTTTTTAGTAGATCTTACTTACGGCCCTCGAGAGGTTCTCCAGCTCAAAATATTTGAACGGGGTTGAGAGTACCCAAAGGGTTTCATCCCTACTGAAAGGGTTTACATTTCAAGATTCAGTTAGGTTTACAATATTAAAAAATAAACGAATAGTATGGACATTCTTATGATTATCCTATTCTGAGACAAGAGCAGGATTAGAATAACTACTAAAATGCAAATTTACTCTGTCTGTTCTTCAAGCCTAACGCTAAACTAATTATAAGTCCATACGTAGGTTAACACCAGAGAAAGGACATAAATCACATTTACATCGCGAAAATCTCACGGGAGAAAACCCAGGCGGATAGCTAATTTAAAACGAAGAAATGGTTTCTTCTAGGTTGTTTTTTCACATAACGTAAATCATAAGTTTATTAATACAGTTTAGAAAAGCTATACCATAACAGATTTAGCTGGAAATATGATTACGTTGGGGTTCATAGAACGCAAACCGATAGCCTAAACAAACAATTTAACACATAGTTCGAAGGCAACTGCTCAGTATTCATCACGACGTATTTCATTCTAGAATTTTTTCATCGAAAAAGGATTACATTCTTGTTTCATTTCCGTTTTAAAAAAATAATGCTTCTCATATATTGTCACGGTTATAGAAAAACGATAATACATCGTTTGGCCATTTATACAAATATAAAATGACCCTGAATCTCGTCCAATCTCGCTTATTACGAGAAACTCAGGATACCAACAGCCCGCGAATTCATTCGACCAACAACAATTCGTAATCTGTTATCCAGTCGGACCATCTGATAAGCGTTATCAGGCGATTGGGGTTTATCGCCCGCCACACAATCGCGTAGCTTATACGCATAAACGCCGATCTCGATGCCCGAGATAGCTGGTTTATTTATAACGACCAACGCGAACTATTTAGTTGCAATTAATTATATTAATATGAATGGGGGTTGTTCGCGAGCCCATTGTATGCTAGTGTAATATGGCTGGTTAGTATCTGGAATTCTTCACTTGAGAACTTTAGAATAAAAGGGTTCAAAATAAAAATTTACTCGGATTAGTTGTGTTTAATAATATAAAAAATAGTTGTGGGTGCATGATGAATTTTGCATCGATCAGTTTATGGATTATAAATTGTTTTATTACAATAAATAAAGTACCCGTCACCGAGAACGTAGAATCTACGAGTACGATGACGTCACTAAGATTTAGCTACAACATAATAATATACAACTGACACTCCATGAAACACACCATAACCCTGAACGATTCCTATTGACGTCCAACGCTACCTTGAGAATGAAAACATGCCGTTTTAAACATTTACACACAACGCGGCGATATAAATATTCGAAGCTAGTTGAATAGCATTAAAACTGATTTACGGGGCGCAGTCACCATCTCGGACGGATATGTGTAATTTTAAACTTTACACTGGTAACGTCGCGTAAACACTTCGGCTCATTCAACTTATGTCTTATTTGGCGCGTACTTATTGTTCGAACTTAATCCTTATATCGCTTTATAATGCTGGATTACACTTTACTAATAGAGCATTTTCGACCTAGGCGAATGGCCGTATATATACGGTTTCGGAGGGACCTTACAGCTTTCAGATAATAATAATAATAAACAGGATCTTAAAATTTCTGAAGAGGAAAATATTTCTTAATTCTCTTAGAAACGCATATCGTAAAATACGTAACAACATTGATTATCGTTTTATCTCATTCATATCTTTGAGTATCAATATTCATACTTATATTATAATCCATAAAACAATACATATTCTCCGTAATAATAAGACTAAAAATATCGCATTTTCTTTATGATCCAATCGAGTAAAAAGCGTGTGACACGGCTTAGGAAGTTAGGATCAGCATACTCTTGATATTCGAAACCTATGGTATCGTTAATACTAATAATTATGTATATTGTTTTGCTAGTGTAATACACAACTTTATTTATATGCTATTATTATAAAATCATGAATAAAAGTATATCATGCATTTAAATTTCTTTTCTTTTCTCTCTGTTATAAAGCCGAGTAAATGATAACAATTAAAACAACCAACGCAATCCTTTTAAACCTACGTGAAAATATTTCCAGGTATAATAACAGTAATTAGTCTTACTTAACAAGACAAAACATCTGATAATGTACTGCGCAAGTACCAGGGCAGCTGAACATCGGTGGAGGTTAAACGCAGCGCATATTCGCGTGGGCCGTCACCCACCCTCCCCCCACCGCCCGGGTCGACGACCGCCGGAGCCGATTCGGCCGACGGCGCGCCTCACCTTGACATTCATCTCGAGCACGCTTTGACCAATGCTTGAATTAACCCGTACAAATCAAAACGGCGCTAATATCTTGCTTTTTGTGCTCGATACCGTGGCCTATACAATCCACCGCACTGTGCCAAAAGCATAGCTCACACTGTCGAATACTTATTTAAAAACATGTCACCCTGGTACTTCAACAATACTAATTAAGTAACGCCAATAATAATCAACAAAGTGCACGGGCAATTCGCATCACAATATTTTATCGAACAAAATAAATTAATCGAATTGGGAGCAATCGTCGCCCGGCCCGTACGCAAAAGCAACCGGTCAAATGGCACCAAAAACGGCGCAAAAATAATGTCATTGATTCAGCCGAGCGTCAATAAACTCGACAGTACACGGCGATACAATTTACGAAACACACGATTGTTGCCATCACCGTAATGCGGTGCCATGGAAAACATCGTGAAGCATGGGCCATTGTTCCAACATGAGTCACGTTGGAGAATTATGGTTGGCCCGCGACACGGCCGGAGGAAAACGTTGATATATAACGCTGTAAAACGAAGCTTTCTCTAATAACCGTGTAAGTAAGCTAGCTGAACATGAAAAAACACATTTACACAGCTCGATACAGAAAACACCGTGTTCATGAAAAAATAAGTTATAAAAAATAAGTTAGTATTTATAGACTTAGAAAATTCGATAATTATTGCATTTAAAAAAAGCAAAAGCAAGGTACAAGTAAAATATTACAGAATATAATAATCATTGTGAACGAAATTTGTATTTCAAACAATAAATAATGAGGTAACAGTGAGGACAATTTGTTTGTGCAGCTTGCAGATGCTAATTGGAATGCAATAATGAATGATATCACAGAATAACCAAAATGTTTCACAAGATTTTCGTCCAAGTGGAAATGTAAACTAGTAAATTAACATCCCGGTACACTATTATAAACCTTATCATGAATATGATAATCAAGCTATTATCAAAAAAGTATGCAATTTTTCAAAACTGCATGTTTAATGCATGGAGGATAACTTGTGATAATAACTTTCAAATCATCATCAGAGACTATTTCATAAATAATTAATTTAAACAAGTACTATTTTTAGTTATTAATATGTATCCCCAGTGAGGCTCAGTAATAAAAAAAAAAAGCTCTGAAAATGTCAAAACAGTTTAACTATCACGGGTCATGACACACAGCCTGATGTCAGATGTATGGAGAAAGAGACAGACAGACGAACAGCAGTAGAAATATGCTCCATTCAATTATGGAAACCGAAAAACTTCATCCATATGTACTACTCCTCTTAGACAAAATCATAGAAAAAGGAATATTCATTTGTAATAGATTAATAAGTGTACACCAAATTTTTAGTAGTCATTACATAAACCAAAATATTTGGAACAATAAGGGCCTGATTATGATATCATAAATTACAATCACATGAGATCACTGGTAGCTATAACATAATGTAAATATGATTTTTATTTAGCCTCTAAACCAATGTTTATACAAGATAGAGAACATATTTATACACAACCTAACTAAAAGACAAAGAATGGTGCGGATGACTCAGCTTGTGATAACACCAAAATTATCTATAGCAGAAATCTATAGGCAGAAAGTTTTTAAGGTCGGCGTTATGAATTATGAATTCTTTTAACATCAAAAATCTTATATTTTACAAAAATTCTGATGGAACAGTAACCTGGAGAAGACTAATCTCTTAGAAAAAAATTAGCATGTTATCTTATATCTTTAAACGAGCAATTCTTGTGTATGTATGTATGTGTGTGTGTATATATATATAGATATATATATATATATATATATATATATATATATATATATATTATAGTTATCTTATATCTTTAAACGAGCAATTCTTGTGTATGTATGTATGTGTGTGTGTATATATATATATATATATAATTGGAATCTCGGAATCGGCTCCAACGATTTTCATGAAATTTAGTATATAGGGGGTTTCGGGGGCGATAAATCGATCTAGCTAGGAATCTTTTTTAGAAAATGTCATATTCGTGTTTTATTCGTGTTTTATCGACTTCAACTTACTTTTTTAACAAATAGGAGGCGTTTGAGTAGTCCCAATTTATTATGATTCTTCCTGACATCTATTGTCGAATAATAATACTATAAATGCGAAAGTTTGTGAGAATGGATGCATATGTATGTGTGCGTCTGTTACTCTTTCACGCAAAAACTACTGAACCGATTGCAATGTAATTTGCTTCGTAGATAGCTGGACAACTGAAATAACACATAGGCACTTTTTATACCGATATTCTTACGGGATACGGACTTACGCGGTTTCAACCGCGGGTCACAGCTAGTTAATATCTAATAATTTAAGGTTAAAAGTAATTTCTATGTATTTCTTTATATTTCAGCATGAAAAATAAATTATTCTTGAAAAAATATTTAACATAATATGTTAAATATTTTTTATATTATAATGTATCATATTTAAAGACAAAACATCATCAATCACAACATCATGCAATGATTAAATTTGAAATATTCAAACCAAAAACAAAGAAATTACAAAGAAGTAATGTTCAAAGATCAATTTATCTTGATGTGCAAATGCAAGTAATTAATTTTAATGATCATTATAGAACTTAGTTCAATTAGCAAAAGCCATTAAACTTGGACTTTTGAAGTAATTAATTTCCATGTCTAATGCTTTGTATAGCAGTATATACATGAAATGTTATAAGGGAAGATTTTTTTATTACTGTTTTGTGTTCCCAGATAAAAATTGTTATAACTAAACTTGCTTTTCGCTGTGGTTCACTGTGGTCCACATAGTCAAAGGAATAAAATGTTTCATTGCAGTAGAAAATAGCCTATGCCCCTCTCTAGCCTGTAAACTACCTTCAGACATAAAATATTGAAACATCCTAAGTTACATAAATTAGTAAGGTATGATAAATTCAATTTCAATAAATAACATGGAGTATTATCAAAATTTATGACATTACAAATTACAGCTAAAAGCATAAATTTATAGAATTTTCCTCGATTCCTTGAGTAAATTTGTATAATTGTATAATTAACATAAAGTGAAATTCCCAGTAAATCAAAATTCTCGGGTTTTAACACTAAATATGTATTACTCATAGTTCATTATAATTCAATCAAACATTAATAAACTTTCATGGAATTATGTCAATTTTGATGAAGTTTTTGCAAGAAAACAGTTTCCTTTTATGGTGTGCATTTGTTATTTCATTCTCAAGTACACTATCCATCAAACTATAAAAATGATATGCCTATTTTTGAAAATTTTCGTTATAGAGAACTAACTTTAAAAATGTATGCCTGTACACCACAGTGCAAAACAGAAAAATATTGCTCTAAAATCCTACAAAAGTGATGTAAATAAATCACTTTCATGTTGCCATCAGAGTTGTAAGGAGTGTTTAGTGGCTATTATTTTATCTTTCTATCATGTTGGTCAAGTCCCTAACATACAAACTCCATTATGGCCCCTGTGTATTGCTTTTAACAAATGTTAAGTGAAAATGACACACACCTCACACATGCAGCATACAATAGGCAGTAAAACCAAAAAGTTTGCTTAAGCATGACATCACCTTATATATATTATGATTCACTTAAAAACACCTGGGCCATAGCTCGAGGTATTGAGACCTCTTTATGATATCAAATGTTAATAACATACTCATAGATAAAGATGTATGTTACTGTATGTTTTATAGCTAGATGAGCAATTAAAACTCAACATTTTAGATATCATTATGTTTTAATGCCTTTAATGATACTTTCTTGATAGGGTGGTCTAATTTGAATTGTGAAATATGACATTACAATATATATATATTAAAATAACCTCATTAGACATTGAGTAATCAATGTCCTTTCTTTTTTATATCACCTATTATTATATTATGATAGTTGTGCTAATGATAGAATATATTATCTGGTTAGTGAATTGTATCAATTGGAATTGTTATCTGGCTTCTCCACAATTTATTAATAATTCTCAAGTTAAAATTTTAATAAATATATAGATTAAATCAGAGATAAAAATTTACTTTAATTATGATTATGAATGGACAAAGAGTGGTTATGGCGGTTAAGAATGTACTTTAAAAAGGTGAGTAATGTACAATAAAATACTTACATAAATGAGTCCAGAATAATATCGATCCTTGATGTTATGCAGCACTGACGCCTCGTTCAGGCAGGTCAGCTCCGCCATATCCTCAACCTTGTCGAACTTTGGCGGATTCATCTTCTGTATATCATCAATCTGTACCAGCATCCGCTTCCCGGACTCCGCGATCTCGACTTCCACTTCATCTCCGCGTTCGCCTTTGATCCCCGCAGCCACGAACCCCTGGGTCTCATGCGGAACCCACACCAAACGCTTTTGAGTCCACTCCGCCTGCGTCGCCGGATCATTGAAACTGTTCCGATCCACCGACAGGTAACGGAGTTCTGGGTCGTTCCTATCCATATCCACCATCGCGCCCAATCACGCCGCGCGACCCTTACGATAACCTAACACCGGCACTGTATACCACATTAAACGGTCGCAAAGACCGACACTACACACAACACGTTGTTGAAACCGACCGGCTCTTTAACCGTGTATCTCGGCGGCACGACACGTATAAAATGACGACTGCCACTGACACGAATGACAGCAGCAACGGTTTCGGGTAGGAGGGATGGACCGGTCGACGCCCGAATTCACGTTTTTGGTCAGATATATCGATGTATAAATGGACGGACGTGTCAGTATATCATAATCCAATTATAAAACAAACACTACGGATTGTCCTTACGCAAAATACGGAGTGAAAATCACTTTCTTTTATTAAATGAAAGAAACTGAACATCCAAGTCACTCCAATGATATTTTTACGTCAAACAATTAGGTCTGATGTCATTGCAAGATGAAAAAAAACTTAGTACTAATATCTCTAACAAGATTGGCCAATTTTTTTCTTCTATCTAAGAATTTCAATATCAACCAATGAAATACGATCATTTTATTTGAACTGTCACAGAGTTATGCATAGAGTATAGATGACAAATTGTACGTGTCATCAAAAACAAATTATTTTCAAATATAATAAAAATCGTTATAATTTTACTAAAGGAATACTTTATTTATTTTATTTAGTTACTTATGTCATTTGCTTACAATCCAAAAATTCTATTTTATATTTTATCTATGTTAAAAAATTAACCTCTGTCAGTGTCAACTGTATCCAATGACATTTTAGGGTAACCAGCTTATGGATTTCACTCGAATTTTGGGAGTAATAATTCAAATTCATTATTTTGTAATTTATCCAGAACAGTGGAGAGTGAATAAAAAAAACTAATTAATTAATTAATATTAACACTACAAAAGATATTTTTTTGAAAACGCTATAATGTGTAATATAGTGGTGTTTTTAACATGCATTCCAGGGAAAATTAAATTCATAAATATGTAACATGGCACTTCGTCATATTATTACTATACTGTCAAAATGTACGTAGTGTTATTAGTTGTTATCACACATGATATCAACCTTATCAGTTTTTGTAATAATTACCTTTAAAACAGTTCAATTTGACAATAAAGTAACCTATTGACATGTTAATCAACACATAATAACAATATCCTACAACTTACTTAACATAATTTTAATATAGAAATAATGTATTTGGTTATCGTTGTTAATTTTTTGCTAACTATTGTTATATAAGTATAAAAAATAAGCGTACAGATTCAGTTTGATCGCAGTTAAGACATTGAGCGGTTGTTTCGTACATACTCTTGAATTCGAATATTACAAAATGGCATATATAGTTGATTTACGATCTGATACCGTAACTAAACCATCTAAATCCATGCGGCATGCGATGGTGAACTCGGCTCTTGGGGATGATGTATTTGGAGAAGATCCCACAGTGAACACGCTCGAAAGTAAAATTGCTACTCTATTGGGTAAACAGGCTGCGCTTTTTGTTCCCAGCGGCACTATGGCAAACCTGATAGCTGGTGAGGCTTAATTATGTTTTTTAATTTCAATATATAAAGTGCTTGCTGCTTGTCCCGACTACACATTGGGTTGAATATGTTTTTATTTATTTAACAATTGCAAGCCTAATCTAAGCAAAGACAATTTATCTGTTTTTGAGTTTTAAGTGTAACTAAAAGAAGTTGTTTTCACAAATTAATTTTTATTGTTATTGTTATTTAAATATATCAATGTTAATACTTAATCGTAAATATAATCCTGATTTTTTTTCCATATACATGTATGAAATTATAATACATATTATGTAGTAATTTATGGTTTAAGTATTCAAACAATATTACTCTAAAATTAAATAATTATATGTGTAACAAAAAAGGCTGGTTAGACCTATATATTGTCAGAATGAGACTATATTTAAATGGGACCACACAGCAAGCACCAGCTTTCAAATAAAAAGAAAATCATAAGAATTTGTTCCCCATGTTTCTATTGTTTCAAAATTTCTCATTTATAAAGCAATTCAATGCTATAAAATTAAAAATTTAATTTGTTCCCCATTCAAATGAAATAATTAATATGTATATAGACAACTTGATAACCTTCTTTTTTGAAGTTATTTGATTATAATTTTGAAAGCTACCCTGGATCATTAATATACATATTTATTTTAATACTTCCAAAATATATGCTAAAATTAATGAACCATTTAAGATAAAAAGGGCATATCCAGCCTTACAGAAAAAAAATTGATTCATCAATCAAGGCGAAAAGTCTGTGTTTGCTTTGTAATTAAAATTAATTAGCAATTAATAATTACAATTGCTACAAATTTAAGCTGATTGTAATTATGTTTTCCTTATTGCTTACTTATGAGATTTTCCCACAATTTTTTTTTATCAGATGGCTTAATGAAACAATTGCTAATTATGATAATTATGATGGTGCCCATAAAATATTACCTAACTATAGTTTTCTTTGACATACTATTTATTAGCACTGGTCGAAATTAAATGCTAAAAAAATTGTATATCTGATAGTATTTTCTTGAGTTTGATTTTACGCGAGTATTTATCCATTTAGAAATTAAAGACTTAACGGATTTTAAACGGGACGTTTCGAACACTTTCGAGCAAGCGTGGTCACGGGGAGATGTCAGGTTAATATTATAATGAGTCAATCGGGTTTAAAATCCGTCAAAAAGTCATAAACTTCTAAATATATATATATATGATATTGATATCTGCTATGAAGACTAACTCTGACTGCAATTTAATTATAACTAACACTAAGCACTCTTTGCCCCACCAAATTAAATCTTTTACATATTTTGTTACAGTAATGGTGCACTGCAAGAGGCGTGGCTCAGAGGCGATAGTTGGAAATATGTCGCACATTTATAAATATGAACAAGGTAATTGTGTAAGTTAATTTAATGAGGATGAGCTGTATCATTCTGTTTCAACAATTAGCAAGTGTAAATCATTCTATAGTCCTAGTAATATTATTAGCGCAAATGTAACTCTGAATGTCTTTCTGTCTGTCTCTCTTTCACACCTAAAATACTAAACCGATTTGGATGAAATTTTTTACAGTGTAAGGTTTAGGCCGCAAAGTATGGTTTATATTAAAAAGTTTTTTGTTATTAATCTCTCATGTTTTAGTAGCTGGCTTAGGGATATGTAATTTGTGTATTTATAATAATGTTAATTTTAACATTTGCATATATAGCATTACAGAACTGATAAGACATTGTTTTTGACTCTTAGAACAATCTGCTGGCAGTTGGCCTATTTAATATGCAATCTAGATTCTAGCTCGCGTTTCCAATGTTATTAAAATTTGTGTTCTATAATTGTGCAAGAATTATTTAAAAAAATAAGGGAGTCCAATTAAAAAGTGCATGATCTGAACTTAAGAGCTAGTATTTAGAAATCTAAAAACTACTACCTCAATTATATAAATTATGTAGTTTGTGCTCTCTATGTATTAACATAGACAGCACAAAAATCTAGTTAAAACAATCCTTACTAGTATTATAAGAGAAGTCCCGTATCCCCTAGTGGGGTAGGCATATTATATACATCTGTTTCACTGATCGATTTTCTTTATGGACGTAGGTGATCAGCCTTCTGTATCCTGCCAGACCGACACATTATTTTGTGCATCCCCACTGGGAATCGAAGCCAGTACCCCTCGGTGTAGAATCGTAGCGTAGACTCACGCGTAAGCCACTGAACTGAGGAGGCGATTAAAAATTATGAATGTGAAGTTGTGCGTGTGTTTGTTTGCCTTTCTTTTTGATATGGAGCGTTTTTATAATATTACTAGCTGTGCCTCCCGGTTTTACCCACATAATAGCTGATGTTATATAGCCTAAAGTCTTCCTCAATAAATGGGCCTCCAGGAGGTGCGGCCCACATAGCGGGAGTTCTGTTGAGTACGATACAGAACGAGCCGGATGGCACCTTCGATCTCAAGGAGCTGGAGAGCCGGATACGTGGCAGCGATATCCACGAACCTGTCACCTCCATGGTGGCTGTTGAGAACACGCACAATGTATGCGGAGGGAAGGTTGGTTGTTCCCAGCGGAAATTTTTTGTGGTAGTCGAGCACGCTTCGGCACGAATTGGGCCAGCTCGCACCGGGGAAGTACCACACCCCCACAGAAAACCGGTGTGAAATAGTGGCATGCCACTGTGTTTCGTACGGTGAGTGGGGGAGCCGGAGGCCCGTTTCCTTTTCCTCACCCATCCCAGTCCATTCCTTCTTTCCAGTCTTTAATCCTTTCCTTTTCCCTTACCCCACAAAAGCGGGCAACACATTCGTAGAGGCACTACCTTTGCGAATGTTCATGGGCGGTGGTGATCGCTTATCATCAGGCGAACCACAAGCTCAGTTGCCCGCTATGACATAAAAAAAAAAATTCCAAATGCAATCTCATGCGTATATACTAAGGTGTAAAATGTATTCAATTCCTACTTCATTTTGAGTTATTTTCATAGTTATAAACAAACAGATTGACTAAATTCTATAAACTGTTTTAATTTCTCTTTCTGTCATATTAATTTTTCTTCTCCATGTAATGACAGCAATCAGTCTTATATAATCTTCCTTGCCTTTTAAGCCACTTGTACCATACCATGTACCATTGACCATAACCTCTCGCCCCCAAGGTCCTGCCCCTGGACTGGCTGGACAGAGTGTCCGCGGTGTGCCAGAAGCACAGCATCCCGCTGCACATGGACGGGGCTCGCTTGCTGAACGCCAGCGAGGCGCTGCGCGAGCCGCCAGCCCGGCTGGCGCGGGGCTGCGACTCCATATCAGTCTGCTTCAGCAAGGGACTCGCCGCACCCGTGGGCTCGGCGCTCGTGGGATCCTACCATTTTATTGAGCAGTTAGTATTGCTGTTTGAATAGTCGGTGAGATTTCACGTGGATTATGATGGAGGTAATGTTTTAGTTCTGCGCTTCAGAAAAAGTAAAAGTAAAAAAGTTTAAGGTTAGTATTTTTAATGATAGTTTGTATTGATTTAAGAGAGACTTGGAATACTTGAAATTTATAGAACTACTAGCTACACCCGGCAAACGCTGTTTTGCCTTACTCTTATCATTTAGGGGTATGAAAAATAGATGTTGGCCGATTGTCATAGATACCGGATAAGCACAAAAAATTTCATCAAAATCGGTGAAGCCGTTACGGAGGAGTATGGCAACGAAAACTGTGACACGAGAATTTTATATATAAGAAGACTAGAGTAGAGTAAGTTTCGATAGAAGGATTTGATTTAATGTATCTCATAGGGATATTATATTGGTGTGAGTACTGTGAAAGTGTCCACTTTAGTTAACGCAGCCATACAATATAAATAAAATAATAGACTATGTAGGTATTGTAACAGCTAATGAATCTGTAAAGTTATTAAACAAAAAATAATATTATTTTGGCGCTTTTATTGCATAGATTCTATGATCAACTTATTTACTTTGCCTAGCAGACATTACTTATAAACAATTCGTTTGACTATTTAACCTTATACATATTTCTTTCATCTTTATCCTCATTTATGTGTTGAATAAAGTTTATTGTACTGCATTGTATATATATTTTTTTAATTTTATTAATGACTATATTCCCAGAGCCCGGCGCATGCGCAAGATGCTCGGCGGCGGCATGCGGCAGGCCGGCGTGCTGGCGGCCGCCGCGGTGGTGGCCCTCGACGAGACCGTGCCCAGGCTGGCCTTCGACCATAAACGGGCGCTGATACTGGCCAAGAGTGAGTGCTCTTTGTAAATATACAAGATTAAATATATTTCACTGGGATATTGAGATAATGTAAAAGTTTGAAAAAAGAAAATGATGATTTTAATTTTTTTAAGAAAAATCCGAACCGCTTTCAAATTGTCAGAACCGGATCCAATTTAAATGGGACCACATGGCACGCACCAGGTCTCAAATAAAAAAAAACACCCAGTAAAGTCTTGAGGTAACAAACACATCATCATCATCAGCCCATATATGTTCCCACTGCTGGGACACAGGCCTCTTATGAGGGTTCAGGCCATAATCCACCACGCTGGCCAAGTGCGGGTTGGCAGATGTCACATGTCATCGAACTTTGATTCTTGGACATGCCGGTTTCCTCACGATGTTTTCCTTCATCGTTTTAAGCAGTGGTGATGTTATCAACATGTGCAGATAAATTGAGATATAAATTTATTTCCTGCACGCTCGCCCGGTCTCGAACCCCGACTTATCGATCTTGAAGTCCGAGGTTTTCACCACTGAGCCACCACTGCATATTAACAAACACAAATATGGTCGAATAGACAATCTCCTCTTCTTTTGAAATCGGTTATGGTGGTCTTTTTCTAAAGCCTCAAAATATCGGGATAAAAATTTCCCTATATGTTATTCCAGTTGTCCAGCTGTCTACGTACCAAATTTCATTGCAATCGGTTCAGTAGTTTTTGCGTGAGAAGCGACAAATACACACACATCCTTTAATTTTAATTTTTAGTTTTATAGCATTGAAATGCTTTATAAATGAGAAATTTTGAAAGAATAGAAAAAATTTGATCACGAGGCAGGATTCGAACCTGCGTATCTTGCCTAACCGTAGCACACCTAGCCTCTCGGCCACCCGTGAACTTCAATAACAACTACAAACTTTTATAAGTGTAATGTACTGAACTGAGAATGTACTTGATCTATGACTACTCATATTGATGACATATTTTCACGATTGCAGCGATTCAGGGTCTGCTCCTGAAGACGTTCTCCGTGGACGTGGCGGGCGTGCACACCAACATCGTGATGCTGAAGATAGCCGGCGCCAGCCCGCTCACCGCCGACCTGGTGCTGAAGAGGCTGGGACAAGTTGCCTTGGACGAGACGCAGGTGGGCGTGGCCGTGGGATACTGATGATTGACTGACTGACTATATCCCTAATTTTATAACTATTAGTATAGTGAGTAGCTTTGTCTGTCTGTCTCTTCTTCACGCCTGTCACGAATTCACGCCTTCACTAATGTCATTAATTTCCTATGACGCCGGGCAATCACGGACGGAAAGCTAGTGAATAAATAAATGAATGAATTGTAATCAAATTGTTTATTAATCATTTAATGCAATTCTGTGTCTTTTTAAATAATAAATGAACGTATTCTTTTAGTAAAATTTGCTATTTTCAGTACTTCAAGTAGGCATTTGCCTTCAGGGCCCGTCAAAAATTTCCATCCTGTATATTATATTGTAATAACAATAATAATAAAACCGTTTTATTTCCAATCTACAGTTTTGTTATGTGCGTTACAAAGAGTTTAAATTGCACTTCTTTTTAGAATATTTGTATTTTTATTGTAGTTTTCTATTTTTTTTTTTTGCTATCAAAGTGCTATAAGATAGCATCCTGTATATTTAATACGAACTAAACAAATCTACAGGGTGACTGCAAAACAGCGAATGACGAAGGGGTTATAGTGAAAGCCGTCGCGTTCAACAGTAAGACGATACGGTTCTGCCTGCACGTGGACATATCGGACGAAGACCTGTGGTTGGCCATCATGAAGATGACCTACGTGTTCAGGGAACTGGATGCGGCCCATCCGGCTGCCTAGGGTCTGGTTTATGGGACAGTTGTGACAAGTGACTAACTTGTATGGAGTGTGTGTTATATGTATTGATATATATAAGAGATATATGAAGCAAAAACTTTTTCCCCATTTGTAGGGAAATTGCGCGAGCGGGGAATATAAAAAAGGTACCGGTTGTACCCTTTGGGTAAGGAACCCTAATATATAGTACAGTCAGTACAGTAATGTGTGAAAAAAGGTGTGTGTGCGATTCACACACGATAGAAGTGAAATTTCAGTAAATCGACAAAAGAATGAATAAAATAGTATGAATATTTCTGTCTCATTCTTTGTTGGCTTCATTCTACACAATTTTGTATTTGTGTCTCTTACCTGTCGATTTTT
>NC_052116.1:736669-767117 GCF_012273895.1 Zerene cesonia | reverse complement strand
AGGAAATAAATGATCAGATGAAATGAACGAAATATGAATAAAGAGAAATGCGGCAAAAATATGAGCTAAAAATAAATGTTATATTTCTATACCAGTTGTAGAAACTAACCACAAACCCGTGCTACCGTTTGATATTAAAATTTATTGTCTGCTCCTCTCTTTTACAGGATATCATTGTATTTATATTTTAATTATATTTATTATTAACTATATTCCATAATTTATATGTACCTGTTTCTACACTTTACTTTCAGAGATTATAATTACATTTTTAATAACTATATCTTATGACCCATGTTCTATAATTCTTGTGTATGTTTATTTGTCATTTGCCTTCTCAACGGCTAAATGGATTTGGTTAAATTTTGAAATCTTTGAGTTCATAATGGATGGTTTGTGAATGGAATTGAACCCAATAGGAAGGTTGGCGTATATTAAAAATAAAAATTTTGAAAGTGACACGTACAATGTTTTTAAACATCACTACATAGTATAAAACAAAGTCACTTTCTATGTCCCTATGTACCTACGTATGCTTAAATCTTTGTAGCTACGCAACGGATTGATGGGGGTTTTTTTCTAATAGAGAGAGTGATTCAAGAGGAAGGTTCATATGTATAATAAGATCTATTAAACTACTCCGAATTCAACGTGTCCGTTCTCCGAAACCACGGACAAAAGCTAGTGTAATATATACAATTGTTACTTACGTATATTTACGTATGATATTTGAAATGCTATAATTGTATGTGATATATTATATAACAATAAAATTGGTCTTTATGTAATAAAATATTTTGTTATAGTATTTTGTACTGTATGTGTTGTTTGTAAGGTTAATATTGCTATAAGCACAAGTAATGTATGTATGTGCTTATGAATATAACACACAGGTGTAAGTGGGGAGTAGATGTACTTACAGGTGTAAGTGTATTTCGGTAAGTGGGGAGGTTCTGTGCTACACTGTAATTTTTATGCATGGCAAACGAATTTTCACCTATTTTATAGTATTCAAATTTTTCAATATTCTTTATTGTACATCTGGCAGGATTTAACCGTCTAGGAAGTAGGTATTAGGAATAAAATTATATGACTTCAGCTAAGTCGCTTTCACATAAGCCAGTAACTAGTATCGGAGGTTTTTTAAATCAAAGCTATGATCACAAAAATTCGTTATGAAATTAAGAATTAATTAATATAGTAAGCCATATTTTATAAATAAATATGCCTAAGTCATAATTATTCATTGTTCAGAAAATGGTGCCTATTATAATTTACTGTAATATTTTACAGACAAAATTTACATTTTTGTATGTTTGTAACCAATGGGCCGATTTCAAAAAATCTTTAACAATTGGAAAGCTGCAACTTCACTGAGTGACGTAGTCTATATATGTACAGCGGGTGAACAGCTAGTCTGTTATTAAAAGGCCTCAATTTACTTCAATGTAATAGATTTTAAAATGATACAATATTATAGAATATATTATAGAATCTGCTTCTTAAATATTTGCGTGATAGAGTAATTTGTTTCTTAAAAAATACAGACGAGAATAGAACCTCCTCTTTTTCCTTTTATGAAAATCGGATAAATAAAACAAATATGTATATTTCTATGCATGTATGAAATAACACTAAAATAAGCAGTGAGTGTGCGCCACTTACAAATTGTATAAGTAATTATACTTAGAAGTGCTTTATAATTGGCCTTATATTTATAAAATATAGTCTTCCCTTTTATAAAAGCGCTAAATGTAGAGGTGAGTCTGTGTGCCACGTAGAAACTGTATGAGTAATAAGCATACTTACAAGTGCTTAACAATTGGCAGTATGTTCATAAGAAAGCTTCCTTTTGTGGCAATAAAAAAATAAACATATTCGTTTGTTATTGAAGATTTAATAAGATTTTTAACTATTTGTCAAACTCTCTATTAGGTTACTGTTTTTGTTAACATATAAATTGTCAGTGAATTTAAGTTAAGTCGCGTTTATTCCTATAAATCCGTTTTTGTTTATTTTTTTGGTATGAAGGTGATTAACTAATATTGTCACAAACTATTATTAAACGTTACGTTGAATAAAACACAAAGTATATGTACTGATATTGTTTTATTACCCCCACTTAAACTTACAGTTAGTACATATCAGATCTCCATATCATTATAAATTATTACAATAAAAAATTACCAGAATCATTCCGTGTGTGATAACTGTAGTTAAAAATCTATTTCCCTATATGTTCAATACACCTTATTACCACCCATTGTTTATTTTGGAAGTTAACTTTAGAACCATCTTGGTTCTAAAGTTAACTTCCAAGGCTTTGAAAGAAAGCGAATCAAAGTAACAAATACTTACGTAAATATTTTATAACTAAAAGAGAAAATGAGATTTTTTTTACATTATTTTATTAAATAAACCCTAACATGGACAAGGCTTTGCGTATACAAATAAGCGACTCGCTCATCGCTCAATAACTGAAGTGCATTGAATTTTTTATTATTTATTCCCGACTTCTTACTCTAAACTGATTTTTTAACTAAATCGTGAACCTAAAATAATTTTAAATATAATATTTGAATATTTCCTAATGAGTAGCATTTAAATTAGAGGAATGGCCCTCTACACCTCACACTCACACTCATTCTTTCTTAAAGTACTGAAGAATGTTTATGTACATATTTCGTAATAAAACACAAATAACTAATACAAACTTTCAAAAATTTATGCAAAACATGAAATATTTAGTTAGGAATTTCAATAAACGTCAACATTGATTTGAATAATTATTATTTTTAACAAAAAATACTAAATCACCTTCAAAAAACCTATACCATATTTAAATCGGACCACACGGAAGGAACACACTTAAAAATAAAAAAGAACCGTCAAATGAGGTTCACCCAGTCGAAAGCAATGAGTATTAAAAACATATAAATTCAAGTTATACTTATTATAGGTATGATGAAATAATACACGGAACCAAAAAGTTGATAAACTGGCAAATCAGTTTCTTATCATGATTATCTTTCCATTTACATCCCTACTTACTTGATTATTAAAAATTCTAAGTAACTCTGTCTCTTCTTTACGCCTAAACCAGTGAACCGATTTTGATGAAATTTGGAATAGATATACTTTGAGACTTGAGAACAATGGATAGTTTTTCATTGGAATCCAGGAATGTTTATTATTCACTTCGACTACGCGTGCGGATACCTCTTCAAAATAAGCATATATTGTATATTTATATTCAAAAAGAAAATTAATTCTGCTCATTCCAAACTCTAATCAGTTCCTCTTTATCATCATATCCATGAGACGCTATCACATTCTTATATCCATCTTTACTATACTTCTTTTTATAAAAGTGAAAATTCGCACAGTGCGTTGGTTCAATGCCGACTTTCTTAGCCACTATACCAAGGTATATGTCGTCGAAGCGGAAATGTTTCACGAACAAACTCGCTACATATAACATCTTCATAGATTTATTGGAAAGCACGAACGCCCCCGCTGTAACGTACGGCGGCCATTTGTCCCACGGATATTCTTCCAAAGACACCCTCCATTTACTCGAACGGAATCGCTGCGGAATGGATTTGAAGACGTAACCAGCGAATAGCACTCTCTCTTTCTCACTTATCATGCCATCTCGTTCACCGTGAACATAGCTCAACAAATTCTTCACAGAAATGTACATGTCATCATCTGTAAAGAGGTAGTAATCAGCCATGGGGCAATGCTCATACAGCCAACGGAATGACATCACAGTTTTTATAGTATTGTTAAAATATGTATCTAGAAAATCGATTTGTATTATGTCTTTGAACTGCGCCATTTCTTCGTCTATTTTCATTTGAGTCTCCGATTTCGGTGCATCATCTATGCCCAGGAAGAATAAAGTTTTGACCGTCTTGCCGCGCACCGCATTCTCTTTAGCAAACGTCTGTCGGATTGCGGATCGATGATCAAAATTGCCCATCGCTGATTTAACAATAATGAATAAATCTAATTGTTTAATTGTGGAACATTTCCCCGAATTAGTCAAGAACCTATAAGGGTAGTAGTTTATTGGTGTTACACTGGGCTTTCTTCCTGATAATACATCATTTACAATTGGTTGAATGTCGATATTTAAAGGATAATCGAAATTATTGTCGAAGCTTTTGGAAAACACATAGTCACTGACACCAAAGAAATAGTATATGTACAATAACACACACACACAGACACAGTATCGATAAATGTTTTTCCTCCTCATTTTAAACATTGCGGTTTGCTTCATGGTCTGCAAAGTAAATTGTGAAATGAATAATTTTGTTGATTGTAATGAATAATTTTTAAATTTCTAGAATTAAACACTTTCTATAATTATTAAGAGGCCTGGTCAGAATGTGCCCTATATGCTTGGACATAAACAATGATTTTTGTATGTATGATAAAACAGTTGGCAAATTTTGAATCTGTTCCGAGCAAATCCAATATTTCACTATTGTATATGATTTTCTGTTTTACATTTTGATCATTTATTGAAAATGCATACTTGTAAAAGGCATTTAAATATCTGTTTACATTTATGAATTGGACACCAATAAGTTTGAATCGCTATCAAAATGAGTTTTTAAATAATAAACATTACTCACATAAAATTACAATGAAGTATCAACAGTAGAGCTAATGGAGACTGGTGGTAGATAATGATTCCGAATCATGCTGTGCAGGCGTGCTATTTCACTGTCCATGCTTTCCAATTCACGGATCATTTGTGTAAACTGTACTATGCCTGTAACAATATCTCAATTAGAATTGAAACACTCTCAATAATCTCAATCAAAATCCAAACTATTTTTATAAGGAATGTCAATGTTTATAGTTGACATTAAACTTGTACAAAACTTTTACACTTTTTATGATATTTATTGTTGAAGAAAAAACATAGTTTACTGGGTCAGAAAGTATCCACTAGGTCTCATCAACTTTCACAAATTACATGGAAGACATTCATAATATTAAAATACATGCAAAAAAATTCATTAAAATACAAGCTTTAAATATCTTTTCATAATTCAATACTTATATATCATTAGATATTATGTAAAAAGTCATCACACCTTAACGACCATACAATAAGTAATAAAATGTATGAAAAAACGGAAAATCTCATCATTGCAACTCCTATACAATATTCATTAGACTTCAGTGAAACAATGTGTTCTTTAGTAAAATATCGCTTCTTTCAAATTTACAATTGTGACGTCTGTATACCACATATTACTCAGATGGGTTCAGAGACAACATATCTGTTATGTGAAACTAAACTGAAAATGGTTTTCATGTTTAGATCAGTACTTGGAACATTTTACTTATGTAAGCAAGCTTACCTTCCCGTGTACCAACAAATCCATGTCTTTTAATTGTTTCTATTTCAATTTGAACAACCATTGGAAAAACCAGTTGCATCATTTTCAACATTTCATTGCCGGCTGCTTCCTTCGCCTCGTCCAATTTAGAGGCATAGTCGGGCGATTCCAATGTATTTATCACCTCATTCAGTATGGTTCTCATCTGTTCTACAGATATGCTTTGTGGCGATGCCATCGTTAGCGTCCTTCATGTAATATATTTTTTTTTACTTAATTTATGACAAAACAAAACAAAGAAACTACAATTTGTAAGTATTTGGTAAATGAATGAAATACAAGAATTTACGAATCTGAAACACTAATTAAAAATATAGGTACAGGGCAATGTGTAACTTAGTCATAGAAATGCTTCAGGGTTGAATCAAAATTAAAAGAAACAATTTCTAAAAAGGAAATAACATTTCACCTACTCATACAACCACAGAGTAAGTCACAGATTACGAACTACCTATTACCCGTATTATTATACTACTCTTTGCTATGAAGTAAGGTATAAAATCCGATTAGACACTGACTGTTGACAGGTCACAAGTCATAACCACAGATTATATACTAGCTCCATATATATAAAAGTACTCTGCGAGTATCAAACTAGTTTAGTACTACAGTGAGTACATGATGAGTGCCCTATTAGTAACCTCCCTAGTTATAACTCAGAATTATGCTCTACACAACACAACTTTGCGTAAACATTATTTTTTATGTCACAGTTGGCAATATGGGACGCAATGGAATGGATTGATGATAAGCGCTGCCACCGCCCATGAACATTTGTAGAGGCGTAAGGTCGATTGCCGACTTTAAATTGGGAAGGGATTAAGAAAGGATTGTCGAGAGGAATAAAGGAAAGGACTGGGAAGGGGAAGGAAAAGGATACAGGCCTCCGGCTCCCCCACTCACCGAACAAAACACAGCAGAATGCTATTTCACGCCGGTCTTCTGTGGGGGTATGTTACTTCCCCGGTGCTAGCTGGCCCAATTCATGCCGAAGCGTGCTCGACTACCACTACTACGACTACTAGACGTGAAGTTTGAGGTTGGCGCGTAATTTTGTGGCTTGTTGTGGCTCCACTTAATAATCCACAGTGCCGGCCATCAAATGATCGTTGATGTTTACAGCCATACCGTGTAAATATTATCACAACTAGTACTTGTTCGGAGGCATTCGAAAGCCTCTCTTCACAATCTGAAATCTGAATCTGACAGACAAACAATCTGATGACCTCTCTGCACAACGAAATTACCGTTAGTACATTTTTTTATGTCATAGCGGGTAACCGAGTTGGTTGTTCGCCTGATGATAAGTGATTACCACTACCCATTAACATTCATAGAGGCATTACCTCTGTGAATGTTACGCAAAACGCATGTACGCGCACGCTTTTAAGGGGTAAGAGATAAGGAAATATAAATAATATGTGGATTTTAAATGTTTTTTTTAGGACGTAACTAATAACTGTTCTATCGAAAAAACTCAATCCTCCACTATTGCTTCAGTGTATCCTTTAAGATAATATTTACATACTTCTTAATCTATGAATAATATGAATAACATACCAGACATTACTCCTAAGAGCTTTAAGTAAGATTCGTAACTAACTTGCAAAAAACAGACGAAAGAGTTTGAGACGATTTAATGAAACTTTCACTTTAAAATAATATCCTGATACTTAAAACCGTCTGTAAATTTCACCGGCATCACGTACCCGTTCTGTCAAAACTCAAATGTCATATTCGGATAATTGACAAATGACAACAAATAAACATTCTATTGAATTTTGTTATTGTTTAAAAACTAATTATGTTGTATATATTATCTCGAGAAATTATGATTGCTGATTAATTTATATGTATTCAGTTATATGGAAATGGTATCTTATCATACACAATCGGTGTCTACTCATTGATAGAATTCACTAAACTAAACATCACATAGGCAATTCTTGGAAAGAGTACGTAAGATTTCTTTAAATTATAATTTATAGCCTATATTAATATAATATATGACCTATGCTTGTCTTCCCTTGTTCATACGATTTATTCATCCTGAAAAAAAAAAAAAAACGTTTGACCGTCTTTATTTTCTTAATTTAAAGTAGCAAAACCTTATAACTGTCCCTGCCTTATTAACAATATATTATCGTTCTATTTTTAATAACTATGTGTGTATGTAAATCATTTAGTAATAATAGCCTATAAAGGCTCAAAGTTAGGTTTAAATAAATTTAAATACAACTATTAACCTACTGACTGACAGTATTCTTTATTTTTATTTATTTGATTGTATAATTTTCTATTGTTATTGATTAAAAATTTATCATCCTTCTGTATGTTAATGTAAGTTTTTTCAGTTTTTTTTTGTTAATTCTTAAAAATCTTGTGTCACAATGTTAGTTACAATACTATTCTAAAGTTTCTGGATTGATTTCCATGAATTTTTGTGTACATATAGAGTAGATCTTAGTCAGCCTATTCTTAACTAGTTAAAAAAAAACTTTTTGCAGGTTTTAAACATGGAAGATGAAATAGAAGATATAGAATTGCGGCCAGCTAGTGTACGACGCAATGTCACCATCAGGAATAATGTGGCGAGGCAGGTGGCTATCAACTTCATGCCTTCACGCCAAGCTCCCTATAGTAAGTTTAAAAACACATTTAATTAGATTAAGATTATAATTTGAACAGAATCACAATCAATTCTAAATTAAATGTGCCATGAATTTTCAAGAACTTACAATCTCATAATTAGTTCATCCGTTTGAATTTGGAACCTATAATAATGTGAACATATAAGCACATGGTTGTTGTGTTTATCACAAATAGATTAAAGTGTTTGTTTGTTTGGACATTGTAATGACAGAAAGTGTGAACATGTAAATTGCCATTTGCCCAGTACTATAACTATCTTGTCCTCATGAAAGCTTACAGAAGTAGCTCTGTCTTCCTCTTATTCAAGTCTAAACCACTTAACTCATTTAGATTAAATTTGGGCAGAGATTGTTTGATACTTGAGAAATGATTTATGGATATATGGAGGATAATTTTAATCTGGAAATCCAATGGGATTGGGAAGTAGAGGGTAAACCCCCAGAATTTTCTATCATTCACTGTGTAATTTTTGTTTTATTTTTGTGGATAAGGACGAATCATTGTTTCTTTGTCTCTTTTATTTTATTTCTTATATTTTTATGTCATACCGGGCAACTGAGCTAGTGGTTTGCCTGATGGTAAGCGATCACTATCGTCCAAAAACATTCACAAAGGTAGTGCCTCTACGACTGTGCTGCCCGCTTTTATGGGTAAGGGATAAGGAAAGAATTTTCGACTAGAAAGAAGGATGGGACTGGGAAAGGTGAGGAAAAGGAAACGGACCTCCGGCCCCCTGACTCACCGTACGACAATTAGTGGCATGCCACTATTTCACGCCGGTTTTCTTTTCGAGGTTTTCGCTTACCAACACATTTGGACATTCCATTTTTATCTAAATACTAGCTGCGCTCCGCGTTTTCACCCGCGTATGTCCGTATCCCGTAGGAATATCGGGAAAAAAAGTTGCTTATGTGATATTCCAGTTGTCCAGCTGCTTACGTACCTAATTTCATTGCAATCGGTTCAGCAATTTTTGCGTGAAAGAGCAACGAACACACACACATCCTTACAAACTTTCGCATTTATAATATTAGTACATAGGAAGGATAGCCAGTAGGAAGTAGGATATTAGAATTAATAACTCGAAGCTGATTGACTGACTGACACAATGTTCTACCCATAGCTCAAGCAATAAAATAGGGGATGAAAGTTTGTATCATGAAAATTTATTAGGACCGCGCGGGCGAAGCTGCAGGCAACAGCTAGTATATGTATGTTTATGGAAAATTATGCTTACCACTTACCAGAATTATACGAGCTGTGACCCGCGGTTGAAACCGCTTAAGTCCGTGTCCCGTAGGAATATCGGTATAAAAAGTGCCTATGTGTTATTTCAGTTGTAGATATCTACGAAGCAAAACAGTATTATTACTCACCAATAGATATCAGGAAAAAAAACACGAATAAAACACGAATATGACATTTTCTAAAAAAAATTCCTAGCTAGATCGATTTATCGCCCCCGAAATCCCCTAGATACTAAATTTCATGAAAATCGTTGGAGCCGATTCCGAGATTACAATTATATATATATATATATATATATATATATATACAAGAATTGCTCGTTTAAAGGTATAAGATATACACAAAGTACTGATGCTATAATATTAGTACAAAAACTTGCAACTGTCTTTTGTATCCTTTTTACATAAATGTCGTATAAGCAACATTTGGCGATTTACATAAATGTAATATAAGTTATCAAACATAAAACACACCATCAGTGTACAGATGTTTAACAAGATTTAATTTTCAAACGTTTAAATGCACTCAGTAGAATTTATGATAACAAGCGCTAATTAACTTAAAAGGTCTCATGAATCACTTTCATCATTCACCGTTTCTCGTCCGAACATTCTCGATGTTGTGCTTTCGTTTAAAATGATACTTCAAGATACGGTAGAAGATGATAATTTAGGTATTTTGAATATAATTTGTACTAAAGAACGTAATCATAAAGTAATCGTTGTATGATAAAAGTTATAACAATAATAGGCATTAAAAGATGATTGCAGAACAATTTTTGTTTAATTTAATCTATGATGCTTTTCAGAAGTGTTTATAATATCTCGATCAATCTCGGAAAGCTTTTTAGGGATATTTTAAACGTATTTAGTGAATACTGCAAAGTGAACATTACAAAAACAACAGTGTCTTATTCTAATTGTTTTCACATTCGTTTATTATGCTGCGTGAATGTCAATGGATACTTTATTTAATTACATTTAGTATTTAATTATTTTTCCAGATACGCTCCGGTTGAGGCGCGTCAACAGTGAAAACAATGCGCTCTTGGATGCCGTCTCAGACGCTCCGGATCCTGATAAGCAAGTGGACATTATTGTCAGGGAGATGGAGCAGCATCTCCACCTCATGGAAGACAACCCTGTTTCTGAAGAACTAAGGAGGTAGTTATTTACACGTATCTATAATTCAACCATTTCCAGATGATTTTGTATGAATTTATACTTTATTTTTTCTTGTTGTATGTTTTTTTGCTGAAAATATGGATAACTGGCGTCTACTGTACAATATCTAAACAATGTTTAGAAAACCTAGGACATTCAGGCGTCCATGAATTACGTTAGGTGTTTAAGGGTAGAGCGGGTGTCGAGTCAAATCGCATCTAATCATCTAATTAAATCGCAGTGAAGGGGGGTCTCGGCAAATATCACGCAATTTTTTTTCTACTTGGAACAATAACAGAAATTGTTGTCGTTAAAAAAAAATACCATATCGTTATAGCTCACAAGTTTTGCTGAACGATTTTCAGCCTTAGGGGTAGTAATGATAAAGTTGATTTTATCGTTTCAGGGAGGCCCTCCGAGATCTACCACAAGGTCTAACGATGAAGAGGAGCGTGCGCGCCAAATTGTCCGCGTCTGTCAGCCTGCGATCCAAGAGACGTCCCATTTCTGTGTTCAAGAGATTTAAATATAGGCTCAGTTTTACTTGGAAGCGGGTATTACAAGCTTAAAAATTTGATTTTCTGTTTTCTTATATTGTATGGATAATAATGTGTATGTGCGTGTGTGTCTGTGTGTGTGTAAAGTCCTGTGTTCCCAAGTGGGCCATGGGCATGATATACATCTGTTTCAATCAGCATCACCTTGCATTTGAAACCAATGCCTATTGATATTTTCTTGGTATCTGGATGAAAAATCTGTAAATTCGGATAATGTATTTATAAAAGTTAATTCTAATTATTGTATTGTATATTGTATTGTAATTATTGTATTTAATAATTTTAGTATACTTTTTTTAAACTAAAATTAATTTCAGCACTAGTATAATTTTAGTTGCCCATGTGTATGTCTATGTCTATGTCTAAACACAAGTCTTTCTTTACAGATGCGAGAAAGTTTCCGAGACCTAATTTTCTCCATAGAGCTATGGTACGAGCCCATTCGCAACATCGAGGGCCACCTGGGATCCGCAGTGGGCTCATACTTCCACCTGCTGCGGTGGCTCTTCGGTCTCGATTTGCTGCTGAGCGTATTCCTGGTTTCCTTTGTGGTGGTGCCCCAGGTGCTGCATGATGGTGGGAGGAATACCACAGGAAGTTGGGGTTTTTTGGACTTTATTAGTGGCAGGGTAAGTCTGATTGTGCTATGGCAAGAATTGTCATTATTCCTTAGTTCCGATTGTTTTTGGATTTGGGCTTGGACTCGGGCTGCGTGTTCCTGGTGAATTTTTGTGGGGCCGAAATGTTGTACACTGCAGGAATGAAGGAACAATTCTTACGGATTTTCCAAAGAAAAAACATGTGGTGGTTTAATGAGAATTTGTTTTGTTTATCTTATAGTTGGATTTAAAATACACCAGTATTCGCCATAACGTCGAATTGCTTGTGATTCTGTTGTAAAAATCTTTTTTTTTTATGTAAAAGCAAGCAACTGAGCTGGTGCTGCGCCTGATGGTGAGCAATTGCTACCGCCCATAAATTAATTACTTAACCGATTGCAATGAAATTTGGTAGGTACATAGCTAGACAACTGGAATAACATATAGGCAACTTTTTATTCCGGTATTCCTACGGGATACGGAACCGCGGGGCGTAGCTAGATAAATGGTTGTGCAATTGTTCCAGGGTGCTCTAGAAGATTCCCCCCTATTCTACGGTCACTATCACGACGGTGCGATCACGACATCTGTACCGCTCACCTACAACATGCCGTTTGCCTACTTCTTCACCATGCTCTGCCTGTATCTCATGTTCTTCGGCGTCCTTTGCTACAGGTATACTCGTCATGTTTGCGTTTTTTTTATGTCATAGCGGGCAACTGAGCTCGTGGTTCGCCTGAAGATAAGTGATCACCACTGCCTTTGAACATTCGCAGAGATAGTGCCGCTGCGTATGCGCTTTTAAGGGATAAGGGAAAAGGAAAGGTTTAAGTGTTGTATTTTTTTGCTACTGAATTTTATTTGAAAAACTCTTTTAGCTTTCACTGAGCTACATCATCCCAAAATGACATAGGTTTTCTAATTATCCCCACTCGACCCGGTCGGAATCGGGTTGAGTGGCTAGTCTATAGATAAAAATATGGAAATTTCCAGAACGGCGTACTCGTACCGGCGCAACTTCATCGGGGCGGGCGGCGCGCTGCCGCACGTGTTCGCCAGCAAGATCTTCTGCGGCTGGGACTGCGGCATCGTGTCGCCGGCCGCCGCCGCGCTCACCGCCGCCAGCATATATAACGAGCTTAAGGTACACAAGCTTTTGTGACATTATAAACATACTTAATACATCATCTTTACATTATTAATATATATATATTTAAGTTTCCTGTACAATTTTTTGTTAAAGAGTAATAAATAAAATAAATACTTACATACAAATCTTTCCTCTTTAGAATATTGGTAAATATAAATTTACATAAACCGCAAACACTTTCACATACAGATCAATAAAAGTACAAAATACTTATGATATTAGGGTAGATATAAAAAAATGATAAAAAATGAAGTCTGAAACTCTACTCTGATATACTTTCCACTGCTTTTCTTCAGGAATTGCTTCACGAGCAGAACAAAGTGCGCAAGAACGTATCGCTCTTCACCAAAGTGCTGCAGCAATCGGTCAACGTGCTGGTGTGGGGCGTGGTGCTGGCAGCGATCGGTGGGATGCAGTACGGGATCTGGGGCCTGCTGGGTTTGAACATGCTCACCCCGTACTGGGAGGTCTGCGTGTCGCTGGTTGTCACCGTTGCGCTGGCGGTGTGCCCGCTGCTGTTCAATTTTATTGTTAGGTGAGGGTAGTTTATATAGGTATTTTTTTTTAGTAGAAGGAAATGGATGCGGATGGCGAAGAACAGGAAAGAATGGCGTGCTCATGAAGAGGCCTATACTCAACTCTGGGTTAAACCGGGCTGAGAAAGAAGAAAAGAGGGTAGTTTGTTTTTTTTTTTAATAATTGTATTTATTGAGCAGTTTATATAAATGTTACTTGTAGTGGATGTCAATCTAGTGTCAATTTGTTTATTTGTCCATAAGAGGAGCGCTGCACTATACTATAACAACAAAGTTGGTACATATCAAATTTGGGATGAAATTGATAGGAGTGGTTGCCATTGAGAGGTTGAATTTAGTGACGTTTTAAAGGGATTCAGGGGGTCAGCAGCAAAGCATTAAAAATTATGAGTTGATGAGGTGTGATATAAAGTATTTTTTATCGTCAAATCTGCGACACGTGTAGGAAATCCTACTGTAATTTTTTTTCTTTGTTACTTGATAACTCCATAACATCCAAATTTTTAACGGATTGACGTGCATCTTTTTGTGGTTAATGTTGTTAATTGATCTCATTTTTAAATTTAGTACATATTTTTTGTAGAAAAAAATTATTTCTAAACGTTACAATTATCATATAAATGAAGAATATTAAATTTGTTTTTTTTTAACACAGGTTGGAGTTCTACGCTCCGCGTACGGGCACGTACGTGACGTTGGCGCGCACGTGGCTACTCGATATCACTACGTTAGCGTTAGTGTTTGTTTACTGGGCTACGAGTGGCTCGCAGGTGAGGGTAGTTTGTGTTTAGGTTATAGGTAGTAGTATTAGGTAGGCTGTAGTGTATAATTCAATTAAGATAAGTATTTTCTTATGTGTTTGATATGACGCGAGTATTATACGTTTAGAACGTATTGTGGGAGTCGAGCACGCTTCGGCACGAATTGGGCCAGCTCGCACCGGGGAAGTACCACACCCCCACAGAAAACCGGCATGAAATAGTGGCATGCCACTGTGTTTCGTACGGTGAGTGGGGGAGCCGGAGGCCTATTTCCTTTTCCTCACCCGTCCCAGTCCATTCCTTCTTTCCTGTCATGAATTCGTTCCTTTTCCCTTACCCACTATAAGCGGGCAGCGCATTCGCAGAGGCACTACCTTTGCGAATGTTCATGGGCGGTGGTAATCGTTTACCATCAGGCGAACCACCAGCTCAGTTGCCCGCTATGACATTAAAAAAAAAGGACGTTTCTAAACATTTGATATTTTTATTAAGTTTCAAAGTGACCCAAATATTTTGTGAGATATGATTATAGCCGATATATTAAATCAAACAAGATATATCGCGGCGATGTCTCTACATAAGATATCTTATGTATAAAAATTGCATTCAGACAAAAGGTTCATTCTAACTAGTCCAAAGAAGTATTCAAAGGTAAGAACAATATGAAGGCGGGCGAAGCCGCGGACGGGAAGCTAGTTATAAATAAATGCTTATAGAATTTGAGAAAAAGAAGCCAGTAACATCCTCCTAATGACAATGGGATTCAGTATCCTAAAAAAAATTAAGACATCAATTAACATTTTAATGATTTCCAGTGCTGGGAAACATCGCTGGGCCAGGCCGCATACCGTCTGGTGTTGTTGGACACTCTGGTGTCTTTGTTGTTATTACCAGCTGTCGAGTTCCTCAGGATGCTGCTGTTTAAGTGAGTATCGTAACGAATTTAAGATAGAATGTTGTTTAATCAATGTTTTGGTGGGGAGGGGGGGGATGTAGGGGGGAATTAGTACGTACGTATGCACGTACTCATAACAATTCAATAAAATTTCCATTATATTGCCTACGCTTAGTATCTGTTACCCTTTTTTAGGCTCAAAAAAGCCTATTTTACACGCTTTTTATTAGCTTCACCTGTATGTTTGTATGTTTGTTTGTAACCGACTTCTTTGGGCGCGATTTTGACCCACTTTAAACGGCCAGATTTCGTTCAAACTTTGTAGATTTATTGAGGACCGATGACAATACACAAATTTGATAAAATTATTTCATTTTTCAATTTGCAAAATATTTTTGTTAAAGCGTGTTTTTTAGTTTTTTTAAACTATTATTTATTATTATTATAATTGCAGGTTCAATATAACGGAGACCGGTCCAGAGTTCAACATTGCTTACAATTCATTGACTTTAATATACAACCAGGCGTTATTGTGGCTGGGCATGCTATTCTCGCCTCTATTGGTAGTGGCCGTAACGATCAAGTTCCTATTGCTCTTTTATGTGAAGAGGGTGTGTGCTCTGCGAGCGTGTTTACCAGCGAGGAAGGTGAAATGACCTTTATTATGTTTGCAGTAGAGTTTTATTTTGTCTGATATTTGAATATTCGAGAATTGTGGCCCTTTCGTTTTATTTTACCCAGATTCGTGTGCTATTTATTTGTCTGCAGGTGTGGCGTGCGGCGCAAACACAAACGGCTCTATACCTTTTGGTTACTCTATCGCTCTTCACTACAATATTTGGTATTGGCGTTTTGTTCCTTGGGTAAATATTAATATTTAAATAACACTAGTTTTTGTATGTGGTAGTCGAGCACGCTTCGGCACGAATTGGGCCAGCTCGCACCGGGGAAGTACAACACCCCCACAGAAGACCGGCGTGAAATAGCATTCTGCTGTGTTTCGTTCGGTGAGTGGGGGAGCCGGAGGTTCATATCGTTTTCCTTACCCTCCCCAGTCCTTTCCTTTATTCCTATCGCCAATCCTTTCTTAATCCCTTCCCAAAAAGTCGGCAATCCATTTGTAGAGGCGTAAGGTCTGCAATGGACCTTAGCCTCTCCAAATGTTCATAGTCGCTGGTAGGCGACCCACCAGCTCCATTGCCGACTGTAATATTAAAAAAAAGTTATAAAAACAAAATTAAACTGTTAAGGAGGCCTTCGCTTCTCTAATTGTAACTGATCTGTCGAAAGTTCGAGAAAGCGGGAATAATTGAGATATTCGGGTTTATATATATTTTTCTTTATGGCCGGTATTTTAAGGTGAACAAGCTAGAATTTTTTAATAGAGATATTTTTCGTCAGAGGGCTGAGACTAAATTGTTATATATTTTTTAATCTTAATAGACATAAATTGTTACGTTGTTTGTCCGCGATGGACTCCTAAAATACTCGACCGATTTTAATATTTCAATTAAGGCAAATAACTATCCAGGCGGAGCCGGGGCGTGCAGCTAGAATTTGAAAATTTTCCGCAATATTATCGTATATTTTTTCTACTCTTCAAATATCCAAAATCTTGCCAAATAACTTGTAGCACATCGTCCCACTCCTGCGGTCCGTTCCAGCAGTACGCCACCGTGCTGTCGCTGGTTGGCGAGGGTCTGCTCGGTCTATCGGAAAGGCCGGCCCTGGCGAGGGTGCTGGCGTTCATTGTGAGACCTGGAGTGATAGGGTTCCTGTTTGTGGCGCTCTGGTGGGTATCAGTCGTCAAGTGTATCGTGCTTGATATATCATTTTTAACATATTTAGAATTATATTCAGGTAATAGTAATATAAGTGGCAGTAAATTTATTGTATGTGTTAATGAAAAGGAGTCTATTGAGACAGTTTTTTTAAACACGAAATTATATATTATTAAATGATGCCTCTTTATATTATCGAAGATAATTAATTTTTATCAAATCTATCTATTCTGTCTAGAAAATAGTCATAAACCACTTATAACTCGAGAACCATTTAATGGATTTGATGATGTTTCATTTGTTGGATTACTTGCATTGATTAGAATAACTTATCTTAGATAATAATGGTCCAGTCAAAATCCATAGAATAAATTTTGTATTGTTTTTTTCCACTGCGGAAATTTGTGGCATTTCAAAAAGAGCACATTGCAGTCTAAAAAAACACTCAACTTTTAAGGCAAAGGCGGGATGATTGACTATCCCTTTGAAAAATTTGAAAAGCAAACAATAAAAATAGGCCAGCAGTTAGTAATAAAGTGTTGGCATCTCAGCGTGTGCGTGTACTACATGCGGGCGCGCTCGCTGGCGCAGCGCTCCATGGCGGCGCTGCTGCGGCGCATGCTGGTGCTGCAGGCCAAGGACAAGGACTTCCTGCTCACCGCCATCGCCAAGGTCTCCAACGGAGGTCAGTGTTGGTGCTCGCCGATACTATGCGGCCTTGGCCCTGGCCCCTACGCTAGCAGGGTGCCACGTGTTGGTAGAATTGTCGGCTGCGCATTCTTAATATTTTGTCTATTTTGTTGTATTGCCTTTTTATTAATTGGTATTTTTTGGATGTTGATGTAAAAAAATGGTAATTTCTTTCGTTCATATCGTATTGTTTTAAACATGAAAAATGTATATATCATTTCATACAAAGTTATAAATTTCCCTCTTTTTTATGGAAAACTTTATTATCTCAGTTGAATAAAAATAACCTGTGGTCTAGGTGATATTAAAAAACTAGCTGTAACTTCGTAAGTCCATTTAAATTAATCTGCAAGCATAGTACAGAAAGTCTCATTCCCCCAGAATGGCTCTACAGCCCAAAAGTGGAGGAGAACGCTGATAGCCACACGTGGCGCTACTTGCACGAGGTACGGAAACCGTCCAACGCGGGATACCACCTCGACCTCGACAGACCAAAGGCCAGACCGACGTCCGGCAGACCCAAGTCTGACAGACCGAAGTCAGACGGCGACACAGACAGCTCGTTCAGCTGGCAAGGCTCCAGCAATTACCTGAACGACCTGGAAGCGAGAAAGATGATTTGACAGGTATTATATTGTGGTTTCTAAACGGGATGTATTCGTCACAACGTATTTGAGGGTAGTTTTTCGTATGAATGTTCGTCTATCATACTAGACAGTTAGTCATTTATATTGTAAGTTTGTGTACGGCCGGAAATATAAGTCCGACAAGTTGTAATCTAAAATTAAATAAATATGGAGTTGTCTAATAAAAAGGTTTTACTGTGTATTTTTGAGGGCAATATTTTATCATTTAACTTTAAAGTATCTAAAAAAATAGAGGCTTTCTTGAGATTACGATATTTTGGGGCACAGTAAATGTGAAATCTACTCAAAGTAGACTTAAATCCTTCACAAACATTGAGATACTGATATAAAATATACAACAATAAATAGATAAAAATATGGTATCTTAAGAGAAAGGTAAAAAGCGGTATTTTATGTAATAATATTTTCTTGAGAGTTGCTCAAATAAGTGGCCAAGATGTACGAACCGAAAAATCCTGCCCAATCAAAAGAGCCAATATCCTATCTATCTAAAAAAAAAAACTCGACCAACATTCACATTATGTTAAATTTTGGATGTATTTTCTACGATCTATGATTTTACGGTGTATTTTCTAAATTCTAATACGTAAATTTTCTACTTTAATATTGAAGCTAAACATCGCAATATTTAGGTATTCACATGATGTATTTTATGATGGTTGTAATAATTGCGAAGATGTGATATGAAAGGTGCCAAAATACGGAGGGAGTTCATGTAATGTGATCATTGAAGATATTTGTCTTCAATTATTTTGTATCTTTATTGTATCTAAGATGTATTTATGGAGGAGATAAGAAGTATTTTAATGGAGTTGTTACATATCGCGGGAAGTTTAACCATTCATTTGTTTGTATTTATAAACTATATTAAAGATGTAATAACTTTTTTTTTGTGAATTATACTAAAACTGATTTATATGTGAAACGTATTGCATAATGCTAATGAAACATATTCAAAATTTAAGCAGTCAAGTTTACTTGCTAGAGAGAATGACTAATCTATCTTTTATTGCGATTTTATAAGGACTAAATTTATATATGTACATATATTCAGTATATATACTTACTGTACATGTGTGTTTTCATAATAATAGGGATAAAAGCAATATGTCCTAATATTTATTTCTATTAAAAACTGCCATTTTGGTCTTCCGAAACAAAGCATAATGATATAACCTGTTGTAACCTAACCAGTATTATTATATTTTTGTGTATTATAAAATAAGAAATATAATATCAAATTACTATGAATTTTTGTCAATTGTGAGCATAATAAAAAAATGCATTTTCATCAATATTGGTGTATTTATGACAATAATATTTTTTATACAATAAACGAGACATTAAAAAAATGTTTTTATTTATCCCTGAAATGTGTCTATTTAGTTTAATATATTAAAAGAATGTTTACAAATTAGTTGAGCAAAAGCTCAAAGGTCCATAACACTATCTACCTGTAAGGTCCCTGATAGCCAATCTAACAGCCAATCTAACAGTTTTACTTGGCATATATTTTCATACCTTGTATAAATTTATTATATTGAATTAAAGAATATTGACGAAGTAACATATATGCAAAACTAAAGGGAATACTAAGCATTTGTTTATTTATTTATTTTTTAAATAGGTAGACAATAGTTTGTTTATGAATTTATATATCTAAAGAATTATTATATCCTTCTTTATCATTTTATTGATAATGGCTGGTATGAGATATTATTATTTTGTTCCTAAGCAACAGGTATATTTCCATGGTTGCTATAGTAACCAGATTAGTTTATTTCGGACGTGGAGTCCGAAGTAAATATTGTTGTATCCAAAAATGTTTCTAACAAAGTAAAACAGTTAATTGGTGTGAGTTTAGTGTATAATTAAATAATTATCAATAAAACATTATGCTTAAATTAAATTAATTTACTAGATCCGATGAACTATATACGTATCCCATATTATATTTATGAATATTTTTCGTTACCTATTAAAGTTTCTTTGAATTTCTACAAATATTTAATGATCAAAACAATCTAAATCGGTCCAGCTAATATCGAGGTTAAGCATAATTTTTTAGTTATTAATGGGCTAAATATACCTAATTATTAAAATATTTATATAATTTATGAGGAAATTCGTATAAAACAAGTACACATTTAATAACAAAATTTTTATTTACGTCCACTCTCGTTAAATATACTTTTTATATGACTTAGTACTTATAAAACAATAAACGATGGCGAGCGGCGATCGCAAGAGACCGCCGCCCGTAGGCCCCAAATGCCCTTCCCGGTTCGTCCCCGGGCCGCCCCGGAAACAGCCCAATTTGCCATGGATGCCCCGGGCGGGGTACAGCCACGAATTAGACAGGGACAGTGAATTGTTGCGGTCAGCGAAGAATTATTATCCTGAAGGTAAAATTTAATTAATGAAAATTACCTATTTGTTAAATATTTTAAAATTACCATATCCTTGTCCTTTTCTAATAAGCAACACTCATATCCACAATTGAGAAAGTCTTGCTGACGGCGCACTTGCTTTCTGCAAGTCATTGCGTCTGCTCGTTTGTTTACCAGTTATATTAATAATAAATATAGTAAAAAGAAAAATTTCAAGAGCCAATGATAGAAACAACTAAGTTGTTTCACTTGCTCTTATATAGAATATACTTAATCCTTATAAGGATAATAAGAGAAACTCATGAAATTATTGTGTTATCATCGATCCTCGATAAAATATTGTTAAAATTTTAAATTAAATATGTCCGTTTGAATTGGGTTAAAATCGAGTCTAAGGAAGTCGGCTACATTCACACTCACCGAACGAAACATAGATTTCTGCTGTGTTTCGTTCGGTGAGTGGGGGAGCCGGAGGCCCATATCCTTTTCCTTACCCTTCCCAGTCCTTTCCTTTATTCCTCTCGCCAATCCTTAATCCCTTCCCAAAAAGTCGGCAATCCATTTCTAGAGGCGTAAGGTCTGCAATAGACTTTATGCCTCTATAAATGTTCATGGGCGGTGGTAGCGCATCAGGCGACCTACCAGCCCCATTGCCGACTGTGATATAAGAAAAAAACATACAAGCATTTAAGCATACAAATATACAGATGAAACTTATAAAAGCGTGTCCAAAATATATACATGCCAGTACACCACGCCACGCCACACCACGCCATACCACACCATACCACATCACGCCACGCCATGCCATACCACACCTTTTTCTTTCCTGATATATTACACATATGTATGTCTGTACTGCTACAGGTGAAAGTGAAGGCGGTTGCAGCGAGTTCCCACCGCTGATGATGCGCAAATCGTGGACTCGCGGCGTCCCCTATCGCGATGGCTTCGACCACGCCAAGCCCGCTGACTCCATTGGTCAGTTGTTTAATATACACTTATATGCAGTTACATTTTGCATGGTTACTTCTGTGCGCTTACAAAAGCTCGTATTGGCTTGGTGTATCGGTAAATTTCCAGGATGGTATAGCTTTCCTACATGAGCTGATTACCAGATATGACTACTACTTTAAATTATGACCTACAACAATATTTAATAGTAAATATTCTATTATTTCTTGCCATTGATTCCATTTTATTTCTTGCGAAATGGTTTCCAACAACTCCGTAATGATTCAATTATCTTTTTATCAGGTAACTGCTACACTAGAGCGACCAAAACTATGAGAACGATAAACATGCCTCCAAAGCGTCGTCCACCCCCGCAGTTATATGGCCCCCTGGGGCCTAACGGGGAGCTGCAGTTCCCGCCGTTGAAGACTTGGGACGAGAGGGAGAAGGAACGACTTGAGGCAATAAAGAAGGAAAAGGAGAAAAATAAGTTGCAAAAAGGTATACATAAGTCGGTGAGAAAAAAAAGTAGTAAAATGTAACTTTCTTTTTGTTACCATAGAAAGGTAGAAGATCAAATGAAATATGTAGGCAATTATTATTTTTTGAGCTATCACAGATTAAAAAAATCTTAAAACGTACAGGCTTGGTGCGACTGGAAGATTTGGTTTCTGGCGCGTATGATAGACGCAAAGCGGCGGAGGCAGAAGCGAAGAGAAAGAGAATTGAGAAGAAAAAAAGAGAGAAGGAAGCGGCGGAGATTGCTGCTAAGGAAGCATTGAAAAAGTATTATTTTTTATATTATGTTTAGTTTCATATTTGTAATAGATATAAAAACGACTTCTACTAGTTATGTAATAATCCATAGTATACATATTGTCACGCTAAGGCTGCACTATGGCGAAACCGCAGTAGGTTTTAACCGAATAATCTTCTGAATAAAGGAAACTAATATAAGCGGCCGCACTGGCGGACCGCGACTGATTTTAAATGAATGATGGCACATAGTTTAGTTCAGTGCTTGAGTGTCTGTATTTAAGGCAATGTTTTCTAACGTTTTTGGTATAATTTCACAGACATTTGGCAAAACTTGAGTTTGAGTTGCCGAGAGACCCTGATGATCAGAAGTGCGAATTGATCAGGATCACTGAAGAGGAGTACTACAGATATATTCATCCCAAGGAACTGGAAAGGATCAATTATTATTTGACTACGGTAAATGATTGATATTATACGATACGACTAAGTCTTTTAAATATGCGTCTTAAATTTTGAGAAATAATTTTATAGCTTAAGAAAGTTCTTTTCATACTCCAGTCTTCTTGAATCTTTTGCATTGTTCCGATTTATCAGACTAATTAGATTTGTACGCATGAATACAAAAATTTATTTGCTCTTGCTTCAAACATCTATATATATATATATCACAATTGCAAACGTTTTATAATTGTGGGAAACAATGGTCGCTTCCAGATGTATATCTTACTGCATGGAGCAAAAAGTTTCTTCTCCTTTTTAGAAAATTGCGTCAACGGAAGAATAATAAATTTTCCACACTTATAGTGTATATATAGGAGTGCAGAATGCTATTTTTTTTAATAATGCATATAAATACATTAATTTAATCGAGCAGTACACAGACTATGCATAATACACCCACGCGTAGATAGTCTTTTCTTAAAGTTTATAGTTGAATTCACAGAAAAGAACAGACAAACAAACACAACACACAAACCACAATGCGCTCACTAGCAAGATATTATTGCGTGATGTTCGTTTCCAGTCACTAGCCGGGGCGCACATCCCGGAGTTCCCGGAGCACCTGTACCAGCGCGCCAAGAGCCGCGTGGACGGGCAGACGGCGGCCATCCGGCGCCGCCTGCTCAGCCTCACGTACCAGGCCTGCGTGAGGCAGAGCGCCGCCGAGATACGAGAGTTCTTCCTGCAGGCCATGAGGAGGTGAGACTACTGGATCTGCTAGCTTTTTGCCCACGGATTTGCTCGTGTAGTCACTTATTGAAAATTTTATAGAAATGAGATTAATTAAAGTGGCCTGTGGCACTCTCTAGTTAGGATACTATCGCGAGTCACAAAAATTATATCGTGAAACTATTCTGTTACGACGGCAAAGATGCCTTATAGGCAAAAATTTATAATACGTAAAAAACGTGTCTCCGCAGGTGCTTGCTGAGCTACATCCTGGAGGAGCCAGAGGAGCGGCGGCGCCTGCGCATCTCGGCGCTGCCGGCGGCGTGGCCCGCGCTGGCGGTGCGCGCGCCCGTGCCCTGGCACGCGGCCGCCGTGCGCGCCCGCCACGCGCTCGCCTACCGCTACTGCGAGGGGAACCCCGTGCTCGCCGAGCTGCGCCGGATCTGGTGGGACAGGTGCGTCACACCGATACCGAGTGAAGGAGGAGTCCAACAGAATAATTATTAATTACATTTATCAGAAAAGTAGAAATGAATTTCATGTGCAGAACGATGGTGATAGGACCTTATGGTCAATGAAATACGAGCTATTGTTGTCTAACTTGAGATAAAATAGCATATATTTGAAATTAACTCGGTACATAATGGTTCTTAAAAGCAACAAGTGTCAAAAGACTGTGTCAACATATTTAAAATTAAACACTAGTCTTCTTGAGGATAAGAAAATAATTATTATATTTTGCACCTTTAAAATTCTACAGACTCATATTTATCTTACTTGCTACGGATATTCCTACTGCAATCATATCTCCACATAGAATAAGTATTAAGAACTCATCTCAATGTTCACAGATACCAAAACATGTACATATGCGACATGAACAAGATGCAGGAGGGTCTCCCCTTCCCGCAGTACCCCAGCGAGTTCACGGAACGGCTCAACAAATTGTGCGCTCAGACCAGAGCCGAGTTGGTGGACAACTGGCTCATAGATGTCGCCGACACCATGATCAAGATGAGGCACCACTGGAGTGGCTACGTGGCCAAGAGGAAGAAGGCCTCCACGTTCCAGGTGGAGGAGTTTTTTGGGTCAGTCTACTATGAATTTTCCTTGGGATTTGAAAGACTTAGGGCACTTAGAAAAAGTTGTTTTAAATCATATTTCTTTCACTTAATTTAATTATCTTTAATGTAAAATTTTACCTGTCAATTTTAAAATCTCTATACACATACATATAAAAGAAAGTGAAAGAATTATAACTGAAGGACGGATGAACCGATTTGACTGAGAATTTTTACAGAGGCAGCTTAGAACCAAGAGACGGACATAGGAAAGTTTTTATCAAGGAAATCCCGGGAATAGGAACGTACGAGGAAAACCCCGGGTCTACCTTTCATCGCGGGTACGGGCGGAAACCTATTAATCATAATAAAAGAATTTAAAAAAAAAAACGAATGGAATAATTTGTTCCTTATTTATTTTTAAGAATCTCTTATAATTAACATTATTAAATAAGTGTTTATTTAATATGTAATGTTATAAGACAATATTTTTGATACCAATTGTTTGCATACTACAGTTGCATCCACGGGCTGATGTCAAAGCAAGTGCGCGATCTCGTGGAGAGAAGTGTCTTTCATTTCGCGGAGTATTTTTCGTATTATTGGGTAAGTAATATTAACGAATTATAACATTGGAGTTAACATAATAAAAAGCAGTGGTGGCTCAGTGGTGAGAACCTCGGACTTCGAAATCGATAAGTTGGGGTTCGGGATCGGGCGAGCGTGCAGGAAATAAATTGAGTTTTCAATTTATCTGCGTCATGTGACATCTGCCAACCCGCACTTGTCCAGAGTGGTGGATTATGGCCTGAACCCTCATAGGAGGCCTGTGTCCCAGCAGTGGGAATATATATATATATATATATATATATATATATATATATATATATAACACTTATGTTTCATTTCAGATATAGGATAGCAAGTAGCACAGACTGCGTAATAGCAGCAAAATTAATCTATATAATATGACGTCATATTATATAGATTAATTTTGTTAAGTTAAATAAAAAAAATTGTTGAGTATGCAAGAAGTACTTTTACATTCACATTATTTTTATGAATAACCAATTTAACCAATACCTTGTAGTATGTGAAATATTGCTATTCTGATCTCTTGTATTACCCCAGCCTCATCGTCGTATTCCATCCGCAGGAAGGCAACAAGTACGCGGGCGAGTACAAAGACTACACGTACATAAAGCAGCCGCTGCTCCGCATCAAGGTGGTGGGGCAGGCGGGCTCCACACAGCTGGCCTTCGAGCCCACGCTGGACCACATGCGCTCGCTCATCGTCAAGTGGATCCACACCATCATCAACGTGAACATGCAGCTGCCGAGCGTCGATAGTATCATGTATCCAGGTGGGGGTTGATTTATGAAGAAAGGAAATTGATAAAGTGTCAATTTCTGGTATATTTCATAGAGATAGTTGATGTTATAACTATAAAACGCAACTCAAAACAATTCTTTTGATTAGCTTCTTTCATTTTTGCTTTGTGTTGAGATGCTATATTACCACTTAAAAGTTATCTCCTTTAAATTTTGTCTGATTTCATTTCTAAAGTTACAACGAAAATGGCACTTTTGTGATTCTAAAGTCTTCTTTAATATAATTTTGTAAGTGTCTTCAATGGTTTTGTGAAAACGCAGCATAAAAAAGAAAATCGAGAACTTTAACATATTTTATACTACCTTTACGAACCTGCTCAGCTCGAATGGATTAGCTTAGATTTTGGATCTTCTTTTATATTATTTAAACTAGCTGTTCGTCCCGGCTTCGCCCGTGGTATATATATAGCCTACGTCACTTAGTGAAGTTGCAGCTTAGTCTCAGTCTAGTGTGCAAAAGTACAAAAGATTCCTCACAACATTAGTGTACACGAGTAGTGTGTATGTGTATGTGTATGTGTGTGTGTGTGATGTGCGGGCGCGGCAGGTGCGGCGCGGCCCAAGCCGTACCTGATGTCGGTGTACCCGGACGAGCCGTACATGGCGGAGGTGGTGGCGCAGTGCGCGCGCCACTTCGCGCTCAACAAGCCCGGCCCGATCAGCTTCCTCGCCCGCTACGAGGAGTACTTCTACCTGCTGGATGGGACCGCTCACGAGGACCTCCTCAAGTTCTTCGCTCTGGACCCCCCGCCCTATTTGAAGGTTTGATTCAGTTTTTGATCGCATAGCATTTTTCCTATAAACTGAAAAATTGTTGATTTAACCTTTTACTAGAATTTTTGAAACTCGATAGTTACTGTAAGTTACCTAGTTCTTACAGTACATTTAAACATAATTAAAATAGTGAGGAATTCCAAAAGCAATATAAAGAAAAAAAATCTCAGGATTAACATAAAGGTTCTCTCTTGTTGTGGGTAAATAAAAAACAATTCAAATCGATCATATTAATAATTGAAAGGAATAATGACAATTAAATTTGAATTACGCCAAGTCTTTGTTATAACACTTCAAACTCATTCTTCAGCAAACCAACCAATAATGTATACAAAACTTCCAGGATTTCTCAGCCCAAATACGCCAGTACGAGGTCCTCCGCGACGAGATCCTCTTCCTTCGCCGGGACATTCCGCTAAACATGGTGATGCTGGACTGTGGACCGATCAACGACGTCATCTGGAACGTGGTCAACGGCTTGCGGCAGTATATCGTGGATCACTTCATCTTGCTGAACAGGAAATGGAATAGATCGTGAGTGGTTTGAGATTCAGTTTGGTTGTTTATGAAGTTTTGTTAAATTTCCAATTAACAACTTAATGGATACTATGTCTTAATTGCATAGAAAAAAATTTCAACTTTTTTTTATATTTTATTTATGGTCATGCAGCCGACTAACTAACTAACTAACCGATGATGATGATGACGTATAATTTAAACCAATACTCTTTTTAAAAATAAACATATATGTACAACAGAGACAGTACACACTAGTTTGAAGGTCAGGGTCTGCATCATTCCATTCTACTTCGTGAGATAAACAAACATTACTATTATCACATAATACACGTGTTTCCAATAAAGCAACGAATAGATCTCGCACAGGATATGCAACGTGTACGAGGAAATGGCGGGCCGCGCGTCCGAGAGCCCGGAGAGCACGGCGCAGCTGGTGGAGCTGCTGGCCTACATCCTGGAGTGCCGGGACTGCTCGCTGTTCGAGCTGCGCGAGAAGTCGCGCACCACGGCCGAGTACGTGCTCTTCCTCATGGAGCACGCGCATCTCTCCTGTGAGTCGGATTTGTGCTCCACTTACTTACAAATATATTATTTTCACAGTTTGTACTATTTACATTCTTCAAGGTAGTTCCTCAAATTATTTGTCTAAAATGGCTTGGAATACTCGAACAATTACTTATAATCTACAGTTGAGGATATCAATTTAAACACGCGCGTGTTCCTCTGGCCCCTCGACATGGAGGATACAATAGACCTGACGCTGAAGACACTCAACACCAAGAAGACCATGGCGGAGGACAAGCTGAGGAGCAGGAAGGCGATCTTCGAGGAGAAACTAAAGCGGCACGAGAAGGAGCTGGAGCTGTTCCGGAGGTTCGACCCGCCGCTGCTTAACCTGGATCTATTGAGAGAAGTGGTGGGGAAGGTGGACGAAATATTCAATAATTTGATGGTGAGTTTTAGAAGATGGTGATGTATCTTTATGATTTATGATGATGTGATTCAATGAGTGCTACTAAGGAAGTAAATTGTGATTTTCAAAGGTATAGTTTTAGAAATGTGTGTATCAAATCATTTTTAACGATGCTTAGTTGAATTTTGCTGAAAAAATAAAAAGGACTTTAAAAAGAATTGCATTTTTTATAACGTTTGTTTGCTTTTGAATCCTAATATCACCATTGCCATCTGACAACTGAATTCACATATTTATCCGAACAGGATGACAAGCACGAAGCGGAAGACATAATCAACGAGGAGACGCTGCTGGACCAGGAGGTGTCGGTGTACTTCAGCCTGCAGACCATGCTCGCCGGCGTCGAGCCCTTCCACAAGCTGTGGCACACCGCCTTCGACTTCTACGACGGTTATGAGAAATGGTGCGTGCTTGTTTATGGGCTAGACGTACACGTGTGTTCGGTGGCTTTTGATTAATATTGCCTTTTTTTGTAATTGTTTAGATATTAGAAAAAAAGGAAGATCTTTAAGAATGTTCAAATCAAAAATTTGATTGACTTTTGTAATGGTATAATTTTTAAAACGCCCACAAGTAAAGGAAATAAATTATAATTACGGTTATTTTTTCAATTTTGTGGTGATGTTTATTGAGTCACAAAAATTTTATCGATTCTGATATTGCAATGACTCTGCCGTTCAAAGTGGTAGACCGACTTCAAAAAAAGGAGAGGCGTCTCGTTTCGTCAAGTACGTTGTTCCATAACTGTACGTGTTCAGGTACCACGGGCCGTTCCTCGGCCTGGACGCGGAGCAGATCTCGGAGGACGTGGAGGCGTGGTGGAAGCTGCTGTACAAACTCGGCAAGCAGCTGTTCGAGTTCCCCGGCGCCAAGCGGATCGCGGACATGGTGCGCAACAAGCTGGAGAAGTTCAAGGTGCTGATGCCGGTGCTCTGCGCTATTTGTAACAAGGTAATGTAACAAGTGTTATATTTTTCTTATCTAAAATTGTTTATCCATACACACATATATATAAATAAATAAAATTGAATGGTGTGTTTCTTATATTGTAATAACCGTTTTAACTTCATGTATATACAGTACATGCACAAAAATTTCATTTATGCATATAAAATTCTCGTGTCACAATGTCGGTTACAATACTCCTCCGAAACGGTTGTATCGATTCTGATGAAATTTTGGGTACATATCGGGTAGGCCTGAGAATCGGCCAACATTTATGTTTGATAAGAGTAAGGCACAGCAGCGTTTATCGGGTCAGCTAGAGTTTTATATTTTCGGTCTATGCAGATACAAACTCCGTGCAATCATCGAGACAATAATTCCACGAGTTTATATAATTGTACTGATAAGAATGGGTAGGATGTAATACTCCGAGAAAGTGAGCCAATGGAGTTGATCCCACCATATGACTGAGGGTGAGGGTGCTCGTCACCGGCAGGGCATGCGCGAGCGGCACTGGGCCAAGATCAGCGCGCTGGTGGGCGCGGAGGTGCGGCACGGCGCGGGCGCCACGCTGGCCGACATGGTGGAGCAGGGCGTGCACGTGTTCGCGCCGCAGCTCGAGGAGATCGAGCAGTACGCGGCCAAGGAGCACGGGCTCGAGCGCGCGCTCGCCAAGATGTGCGACGAGTGGCTCGGCGTCAAGTTCGAGGTCGTGCCCTACAGGTGCTCCTTGCTCCTAGCGATGTCGACTTCCACATTCGGATACCGTTATAAAACGAATGTGTTGAGATAAGACGAAATACAGGATGACATGTTTTTTTGTAAATCTGTAAAATGGACGGGTATAATATATGAATCTATTAAAATGCCCAATTTAAAGTTGATTAATGTTCACTTGTGGTTGACGGCACTAAATATAACTGTTGTATAAATTTATAAGGCTTCAACTAATCCCAACGTAACCGATACTAAGTGACTTAAAACGAAAACCAGGGACACCGGCGTAGGCATCCTAACGGGTCTGGACGACATCCAGCAGCAGCTGGATGACCATATCCTCAAGTCGCAGACGATGCGCGGCTCGCCCTACGTGAAGGCGTTCGAGGCAGACATGGTCGCCTGGGAGGAGAAACTCATCAGCATGCAGGATATACTGGATCAGTGGCTTCAGGTGACATAACAGCTTACAGATGATGAAATGTTAATTTTATAATTGGTAGTATTTTAGATACAGTCCAGAAAAACTTTGGGTCGTTCGTAATTTCATTAGTAAAACAGTTTTTTGTTATGCAAACTTTATATAAAGACATCATATAAATTTTACTTATATAATACCTTTAAACGAGCAATTCTTGTATATACCTAGTCTTGCCATAAATATTGTAATAAAGAAAAAAGAAAATTGTTAA
>NC_052116.1:732563-735669 GCF_012273895.1 Zerene cesonia | reverse complement strand
AATAATACTATTTTGCTTCGTAGATAGCTGGACAACTGAAATAATGTCATATTCGTGTTTTATTCGTTGTTTTTTTTCTTGACATCTATTGGTAAATAAAAATACTATTTTGCTTCGTAGGTAGCTGAACAACTGAAATAACACATAGGCACTTTTTATACCGATATTCCTACGGGATACGGTTACACACGGTTACACAGCTAGTTTTACTTATACGTATATACAGATAAAAAAATCTTTGTGTGTTTACAGTATGATACATTCGAAACCAAAGGGATAGTAGGAATGATGTGTTTTTTAATCTTCTATTACTGCTATCTTCTTATATCGACACCTAAAAGTTAGCTACTAGTCAAGCGCTGGATATCGCGTGCTGAATTAAATTTAATTAAATTTAATTAAATTAAATTTATCATACATACATACTTGACAATATTAAAGTAAAAATATCTCCTGACAGTGCCAAGCGACCTGGATGTACCTCGAGCCAATCTTCTCATCCGAAGACATAATGCGCCAAATGCCGACCGAGGCCCGCAACTTCCGCGACGTGGACAAAGAGTGGCGCACCATCATGGGGGCCACGCAGAAGGACCCCATGGTGCTCTCGGCCACCGACTTCCCGGGGCTGCTGAAGAAGCTGCGCTATAACAACGCCCTCTTGGACGATATCCAGAGGGGGCTCAATGATTATCTGGAGAAGAAGAGGCTGTTCTTCCCCAGGTATTTCAAACACAGGACGTTTGAATATATGCATACTAGTATTTTTATATAAGCTGTTTCTGAAAAATTAGTTTCCTCGTAGATGACGTTTTAATTTAAAGAAATGTATATAATACAGCTCAGTTATAAGCAGACATTTCGTTTAGATTTTGAATAATTAACTTGATTATACTTTAAGTAAAAGTCCAGTGAGATGTGAATCTAAGAATATATATATTAATATAATGCATAATATTTATAATAAGAAAATTACCAAAGAAAATCCGTACTTAAGAGATGATGAATGAGAAGATTTACAATAGAATAAAAAAAACTTAATAATACTTTTTTTAAATTACATTTATTTAGGTGAACGAATATTTAATAAAGTAATTGCTTTAGATTCTTCTTTCTATCAAACGACGAGCTTCTCGAGATTCTCTCAGAGACGAAAGATCCCATGCGAGTGCAGCCTCACCTCAAGAAGTGCTTCGAAGGCATCTACACATTGGACTTCAATGCCAACAAGGAAATTGTCGGCATGGCGTCTTCTGAAGGAGAAATTGTTAAACTTTCCTCGAGTATTCAGCCAGCTGATGCTAAGGTCAGTATCACTTCTGGGGGTTATACAGATGTTCTGAAAAATTGAAATAAACTTATGAATCAAATTCAATTGTTACAATTTATTCAGTTTATTATAGGTTAACATTAATGGCATTATAGTCTCATGTATAATGTAAAGACAGTCCCATCTACACGAACAGACAAATGTCTACCAATCCAAACAAATTTGAAAATAGTTCCATTTCTACAAGCACTTAAAAATTATAATGAAAATGACAGCCATGACCTTTATATAGATAGTTTTTGCTCTTAGGATATGTAATTCTCTTATTTTTGTTTTTTTAGGCAAATTTTTTAAATCGGTTTATTTTTTTCTCAATTCTGATTCTTAAATTTTTGTTAAAAATATTTGGGCACGTCCGCAGGGCATGGTGGAGCGCTGGCTCCAACAGCTGGAGCACCAGATGATGGTGAGCCTCCGCGACGTGGCCTCGGAGGCAATTACGGCCTACACCCTCACCGAACGCACCGAGTGGGTGCTGTGCTGGCCCGGCCAGATCGTGCAGGCGGGCTCCTGTGTGCAGTATACCACTGAGGTAAGTTAGTCTTCTCTAAATGCATAAAAAATCTTTTTAGGACCAGGTCTTATTATTTTTCATTATTTTTAGTTACTTAATTTTGGTACCTGAGTTGAAAGTGTATGAAAATGATTGAGAAAATAATATTACGCCATTTTTTATGAATTTGATATACCCAGTGTCTATCATCATGTTAATAAATAAATAAAATAATATGAAATTACCTACAGATATTATATGTCATTTCCTTTTTAAGTTGCTTACAAAGTAACAAATTGAATGGTCTATGTTTCTTTTCTATTGCCCTAGTAAGCTTTTTTGAGTATTCCCGCTGGAATTATTTGAGAAATCCACTCAACACCCACAAAACACCGGGCAGTTTTACAATTTCAACTTTAAACCCAGGCAATAGAGGCGATAAACAAGACGAGCCTGCCAGAGCTGATCGCGCACAGCACGGAGCAGATCACGGGGCTGGTGTACCTGGTGCAGGGCGAGCTGGAGCCCGGCAACCGCATCACCGTCGAGGCGCTCATCGTGCTCGACGTGCACGGTGCGTGAACAGTTCAGCTGGGAAATTTTCTTCAGGTTCTTGGACCAGGCTGTTGGAGCAGTCGAAATTATTGCTAACTACTCAGTCCTTGGTGGTACAGCAGTGCTGGAATCAAATTGTTTTAGGGCATCTATAGCTGGATGGATTACCATTTGTACAATTCAATTGAAAAATTATAGGAATTGAAATTAAATGCTCCATCATCTCCATACCAGTGTAATATGCTTTTTATTGGCATATTTTGGGAAACATTAATATTTTTAATATTATTAAAGGTACTATTTTAAACTTAACCATCGTAAAAACGTGTGTCACAATTCCGATAATAGCTTCACGATTATTCCAGGTCGGTCCATTCTGGAGGAGATGGAGGAGAAGCAGGTCCGCGACATCACAGACTTCAACTGGATCTCGCAACTGCGCTACTACTGGCGCGGCGACCGCATGACCTGCTCCATGATCACCACCGACGTGGAGTACGGGTTCGAGTACCTGGGCAACACCGGCCGACTGGTGGCCACGCCGCTTACTGACAGGTGTTATAGGTAAGTGGGAAACGAAATGCTAATAAGTTTCATTATAGTGATGCTAGTATTTACAGGCAGTGATGTCTCCTTTGTTGTTTCGGCTATAAACAAATTATTGTATGTATATAGTTACCACATATTCTTCATCAGGTTTAAACAACATAATAAATAAAAATGCGAAT
>NC_052116.1:714591-731563 GCF_012273895.1 Zerene cesonia | reverse complement strand
TTTTTTTAATCGTTTGGTTAGTATTGTCATCAAACGTTGCTTGAATATTTTATTCAACAAGGGCCCGTATATATCTAATCAACATTTAAAAAATCTGAAAGTCTTTTTACATCTGAACCACCCACCCACCATACAACTTAAAAAAATGCAAGTTTTGTCAATTCGGAAAAACTAGTTGGCCCGGCGTATGAAGCTAGGACCCATTTTCAGGACCCTGATGAGCGCGCTGAAGCTGAACCTGGGCGGCGCGCCGGAGGGCCCGGCCGGCACGGGCAAGACGGAGACCACGAAGGACCTCGCCAAGGCCGTCGCCAAGAAGTGCGTCGTCTTCAACTGCTCCGACGGCCTGGATTACAAGGCGCTCGGGAAGTTCTTCAAGGTCTTTGATAAAACTATTGCACAGAGATAACAATGCTGCCAATTTTCACAAAAGATTCACTTATACTTTATTCACTTCGCTCTTTGTATCTTGAAGTATAAATAAGATAAAATATTTTCTATATGGGATAATATATTCCAGTGATGATATCAAAATATTATAGAGCTTTTGCAAATGACCCCAATTTGTCAATAAAGTCATGATTCTGGTGTGAATTAGAAGGTATTTTTTGGGAATTTTTTTTTCTCATAATAGCTCAAATCTAAGACGAATGTAATGAGACCTGTTAAGTCAAATTTCATCAAACTGAACGCTACAAAGTGAACTAAAAATACTTATATAAATATGTTTAAAAAGGTTTGACAGGTAGAAATAAAACAGTACAAAAATTCAATTATAATCTTCCAGGGTCTGGCACAATCCGGCGCCTGGGCTTGCTTCGACGAGTTCAACCGTATCGAACTGGAAGTCCTATCAGTTGTGGCGCAGCAGATCCTGTCCATCCAGCTGGCGATCCTGCGCAGGGACAAGCGGTTCATCTTTGAAGGCACGGAGATCAGCTTGAACCCGACTTGCTCCGTCTTTATTACAATGAATCCTGGGTAATCTACACTAATATTTACACAGAGGAATCTTTTGTTTTTACGTATTTTTGTATGTTTGTGTTTTTGTATCATTGGACAGATTTCAAAAACTCGTGTCGTAGGCTATATATATACCTCGGGCGAAGCTGGGGCGAACAATTACTGTATATTTACTACCATTAAGCCTAAGCTTTGAGGAATTAATAAAAAATTGTTTCTACCATGCAAAACTATCAATCCCTTGCATTGGGTTGGATGGGATTAAATAGAAATATTTTCTTTTCACCAAATATACGATTCAATTTATTTGACAGGTACGCGGGCCGTACTGAACTCCCCGACAATCTGAAGGTGCTGTTCCGCACGGTGGCCATGATGGTGCCGGACTACGCTATGATCGGCGAGATCACGCTCTACTCCAACGGATTTGTTAATGCCGGCCCGTGAGATTTATGCTGATGATTTATTTGTGTTTCGATTTAAATCTTGCTTCTCTGTAAATAATATAAATCTTTATTTAAGTTTCGGTAAGCCCTAAAAAACCTTTGACCTCGGTTTTTTTCCGATCACGGGAAATTTTAATATTATATTTTTATTTGAATGGAAAATTTTATGCCTTGGACGTGTACATTAATTAAAAGGACTTATATAGGAATCGCTTATGACTCATTATCACATACTAGTATATTCCATCTTAGTTTATAATATAATGTAGCTAGTAGCGTTGCGTGCTTTAATATGTATCAAAATACGTGTGTGTGTGTGTGTGTTTATGTGGACCTTTTTAGATGCCAATACAAGAGACTAACAGTTGGATTAATTTAGCTAGCTATTTAGAGAGCCACGTCTAATCGTACACTGGACCCCCAGGCTGGCCCGCAAGATAGTGCAAGCGTACAAGCTGTGCTCGGAGCAGCTGTCGTCGCAGAACCACTACGACTACGGCATGCGCGCCGTCAAGTCGGTGCTGCTCGCGTCCGGCGCGCTCAAGAAGAACTACCCCGACAAGGACGAGGCGCAGCTCGTGCTGAGGGCCATCATCGACGTCAACATGCCCAAGTTCTTGTCCCAGGTTAGGTGGCATCTAGGATACGGCAACATTTCAGTGGTTACCGATTTTCGTTTTTTTCTGTAGCGTTCTGGCCGTTTTCTATATACATTTTAGATATACAGTTTGTTTTAAAAATAAGTTGCTTATACAGGATGTAATAGATTTAGTGTATACGCTGATTACGTTAAAGATAACGCTCGGTAAAACGCCTTAAACAGCATCGTAGACCTAGTCATTGACCTACTAGTATTAAAAACATCATCATATAATGTACCCTAGTAGTAAACACAGAGCTTCGATTTTCAACATCTGCTCCCAGGACGTGCCGCTATTCACCGGGATATACTCGGATCTCTTCCCGGGTGTGGAGATCCCGCAGCCGGACCGCGCGGAGCTGCTCAAGTGCATCAACAAGGAGCTGGACAAGCGCAACCTGCAGCCCACTGACTGGTACCTGGAGAAGATCATACAGGTACGGCTGTTGGGGGTTCTAGATCTGTACGGTTTTAGTCATTAGATTGGTAATATTTACGTCAGTTGAAATTCTTGCACATAGCTTCAACAAGTGAATCTGAAATAATGGTTGGGTTAGTGATTTTTATGCTCAAGGAGTTTGATCAGATTGGTAAGGGTTAGCAGTATTATATTATCTGTAGTATTATTAAGTTTTTAAGTAGTAATAAAATTGCAATAATAAAATATTTGCGAAGAAAATGAATCGTTTATACTATTATGCCTTTGTACGCACCCTATACTCGAAGATGTTAAATAAAAAGAGTCCCCTACTCGATGCTAGAGGGCGCTGTTATTAAATAAGGTAAATAGTAGGTATTTATGTAGCTGTATTATTATCGACACTGTATGCCAGTTCGTATTAATATGTACTTAAAAAAATCACTTTTTTAACACTTTAAAAATGCCGTAGACAGGGTATAAGTGAGCTATTTTACTAGATGCCTAGTATTTAGTGTTTCCAGTTACCCTAGTCATAAGCAGTTACCCTCGCCTCACTCGTCTGCTCAAAGGACATAAAAAGTAGCCTATATCACTTCAGTCTCCTATCACCAGACACAAAAATCCTATTATAAAGAAAGACAAATACACATTCGCATTTATAATATTAGTAAGGATAGAAAAGATAGCAAGGTAGAGTAACGATTTTCCAGATATACGAAATGATGCTAGTCCGGCACGGGTTCATGATAGTGGGTCCGCCGATGGGCGGCAAGACGCAGGCCTACCAGAGCCTGGCGGAGTCGCTGCGCGCGCTGCAGCTGATGAAGCCGCCGCCGCGCCACAAGGAGTTCGGCGCCATCTACCGCATCATCAACCCCAAGGCCATCACCATGGGCCAGCTCTACGGCTGCTTCGATCCCGCCAGCCACGAGTGGTGAGCTGTGGCCGTGTGATGAGTGTGGGTGGCTAGGGGTCAAAGAATGAGTGCTGATTTACGGGGATTACGCTGAACGTTTTCTTCTCTTATCTATTTACTCGATTTTTATAATAAAATAAGGTTTGAATAGCGTTCTGTGGGAAAAAGGAGTGCGCGTTCTGTCTGATAATGCCATTAGCGCGTAGCACTAATCGCCGAGACAGCGTGGCGTAAGGTTTGCGCCCTGACGCCCGCCTATTCACGTTCTGTTGAACCATAATATAACTTATTCCTTAAGATTTACTAGTCATACCAATAGATGGCGTGGCTGGATAACAGGTGACCAAGAGTCTAGGCGATGCTACGCTTTGGCAAAAAGACGCGGGTTCGAATCCCGCCTCGTGATTAATTTTTTTAAATTTTTTTTAAATTTCTCATTTACTTTTCCTTATCGGTAATTCGATGACTATCGTTATACTTCCCTTCGAATACGACCGTCGACCGTCACCCACAACAAGCGAGCGCGCCGCAGGTCGGACGGCGTGCTGGCGATAGCGTTCCGCGAGTACGCGATGTCCATAACGCGCGACCGCAAGTGGATCCTGTTCGACGGGCCCGTGGACGCCGTCTGGATCGAGAACATGAACACCGTGCTCGATGATAACAAGAAGCTGTGCCTCATGAGCGGCGAGATTATACAGGTGATGACTGCTGGCGGTCGTACACTACCGTGCCCTCTAGTGGGGCATACCCCAACAGATACTGAACTGTTTGACTGATCAATTTTCTTTACGGACAAGTTGGTTAGTCTACTGTGTTCTATCGGACTGAGCTTTATGTGAGTCCCTCGGGAAATCGAACCCAGGACGCTCATGCGTTAACTACTGTTCTGGCTGGCAATCATGTCTATAGTACAGGTCGTATGAAATGTAATTCAAAATTTGTTATATTTCTGCCAATTTCTCTTGCAGATGACAAACAAAATGAATTTAATATTCGAACCAGCGGACTTGGAGTTCGCGTCGCCCGCCACCGTGTCGCGATGTGGGATGATCTACATGGAGCCGGAACAATTGGGTTTGTCTCTTAAAAATCGCTTCTGCTATTATGTCTATCCAGAGAATAATGTTTATATTTGTTCCATATTTGCCATACACCAATGCCACAATAATGCTGCGGAAAAATATGTCTACCTCCTTTCCTGACACTGTTCTTAAACCATCACCATTGTTTGATAACGTCTTCATTATTCGCATCATGGTATTCGCGGTGGTATGAATGAAGTCTATTCGCAGGCTGGCGTGCGTTCCTCAGCTCGTACAACACGCACCTCAGCAAGAAGCTGATACCGGAGCAGTTCGATCTGATCCAGGAGCTGATCGACTGGCTCGTGCCCGCCATGTTCGAGTTCATGCAGATGAAGTGCACGCACTTTGTGCAAGTGGGCGAGATACACCAGTTCTATGTGAGATTCGTTAATATGTATAACAGCCTTATTTTTAAACGACTTCAAAAAAAGGAGGAGACAATGAATTTTACTGAATTTTTTGTGTTTGCTACCTCAGTACTTCCGACTCGGTGAACAGATTTTATTAATTATTTTCATGTTTGAAACCTGGTGCCTGCTATGTGCTCCTATTTAAATTTGATTTAGTTCTTATAATTTATTTCAATTTAGTTCTTTGTAAAAATAATTGCGTAATTTATAAATATTGAATATATAGAATTCGAAGGTAATTGGCCAAGTCAAATCTAATTTATCTACCTTAAACTCTCACATATTTAAATAACACTCACTGTTACAGATATTCAATAAAGCACATAAATAGAGTTTAATACTTATTCATAATGTGATTTTGTTCCTATAAATACATATTTAGATTTTTCATAGAACTTGTCACTCGTTAAAATGTCCACACTTTTTGCTTCGAAGATCACAGCCAAGCATAATTTTTGTATTGAACGTGTTATTGGTGGGATCGATTTAGTAGTTTTATTGTATTTGCATGGCAGTCGTTCACGCGGCTGTTCACGTGTCTGCTGGAGGGCGAGACGCAGTTCAGCACGATCTGGCTGCAGTGCACGTTCGTGTTCGCGCTGCTCTGGGGCATCGCGCCATCCATCAACGGTCAGTGGGTTTTGGGGCATGACATGTATATGTCACTTCAGCGTTATGAGGACTTTTGGATAGTTTTTTAAATAAAGTCTTTAAAATGAAGATTAATGGGATGTGAAGGAAGTGAAAATTAAAGAGAGGGCTCCAAAATTTTCCTGTGAGTCAACAGTAGATTAAATAAAATGGTATATGGAATATAATATACTATAACATAACACAGAATTGGTGTAGAATAAGCGCAACATTCTAAATTGTCCCGTTACTGGTGTCTAACTTCAGCTTTATAAAAACAACTAAGTTAATCGCGTGAATTTCTATAATCCAGTGTTTACCACTATCGAGCACTATCGAGCGTCTCTTTGGTATAAAACAGTGCATTGTGGAATTTTTCACTATTTCTAAATTTCTAAAACTCTAAATTTTATATTTTCCTGTATTCTTATATCACAGGTGAAAGTCGAAAAGCGTTTGACACGTTCTTCCGCAAGCTCCTAGACGGGAGTAACGCGACATATCCCAAGCCGAAATCGTTCAAGCTGACCAAGAACCAGCTGTTCCAGGACAAGGACACGGTGTTCGACTATGTTTATGACAAGAGGAACAACGGCACCTGGATACCCTGGGCCGAGCTGGAGAAGGAGGCGCCGCTGCCGCCCACTGCCAAGGTTGGTGTATACTATATGTAATAAGTTATTAAATCTTTGGATAAAAATGTTAGAATTATCACTTAAAATATTGAGTGTGGTCATTTAAGTCAAAGTGACCACATTCTTATTTTATGCTTGATACAGACAACACACCGTATTTTTTTTTATATTCTATAATTATATTACCGCTGAATGGTAATGATTGCGATATTATTAATGAATAAACAAATATTTAGTTATTGTAATGATTCTTTTTTTTATAAATAGCTACACGATAAAAATAAAAAAAAGTTTCTAATGATGCAATGTAATATTTATCTCAATATTTCAGGTGAACGACCTTATAATACTTACCAACGAGAACGCTTGCCTCCGTTTCTTCGTCTCCAAGATGGTGAAATCGAAGATACCCATCCTGCTGGTGGGCCCCACGGGCACCGGCAAGTCCTCGCTGGTGCTCAACTTCTTGCTATCGCTGCCCAAGGAGAAGTACATCACCAACACCATTAATTTCTCAGCGAGGACCACCGCAAATCAGGTAAACAGCGAAATAGTTATTTCTGGTATTTGAACACTTCAATTTTTTATTTCTGAAATCCTAGAAAGTTCTATTGTGAAACTGTTATATTTTGAATCAGAGATAAGGATGATAATATTTTACAAAGAGTGACTTTTTTCTTTTCAGACGCAGGATATAATTATGTCAAAGGTTGATAGAAGGAGGAAAGGAGTATTTGGTCCATCTATGGGTAAAAAAGTATGTATTTAGCTAAATATACAGAAAAAAAAGATAATAATTGTATATATCAAATTACTCACAATCATCACCTATTTGTTAATATCAGATGTTGTTTGACGCACCGTAAAGTAAACACGAGTTAGCTAGTTTTCAAATTATCTTCTATAATTGTACAAGAAAGTCGTGTTAGTTAAACTATTTATAGCTCGAGAACGGCTGAGCCGACTATGTTCAAATTTGGTACAGAAATTGTTTGCGACCCGATAAGGACATAGGATAATTTTTATCTCGGAAATTGAACGGGAACGGGAACTTTGCCGGTAACATCCGGGGTCTATCTTCCATGCGGGCAAAGCCGCGGGCGGAATACTAGTGTATGATAATAATCATTATATGCATACGTTTCCACGGCATCGATGTGGAAATAAACAAAATAGAGACATGAATTCGTCTGACTCATAACGGTTTATGTATTTTTTCCATTTTTTATTATTTCAGTATTTATTTTAGTATTTATTTTAGTATTTTCCCAGTGTGTGCTGTTCGTGGACGACCTGAGCATGCCGCAGAAGGAGCAGTGGGGCGCGCAGCCGCCGCTGGAGCTGCTGCGGCAGTGGATCGACCACGGCCACTGGTACGACCTCAAGGAGATGGCGCGCCAGGAGCTGGTGGACGTGGTGAGTGCTCTGAGGCAACCTTGATGTAGTTTACGACCCGTGGAATTACTGTAAAAATGGTCCAACGTGGTGTTTTGGAGATAATTAGGAACACATAGGTCCAAATTTTTGTTTTTGGAATGTTTCTTAAGGAATCATAGTATAGTATATCTTTTAAAAATTTATGAGCTAAATGTACAGACATATAATAATCAGCATTGGTGACTCAGTGGTAAGCTCCTCGGATTTCCAAATCGATAAAGGACTCGAGACCAGGCGAGCGTGCAAGAAATAAAATTCTATTTGTCTGTGCATCTCAATAACATCACCACTTCTGCGTGGTGGATTATGGCCTGAACCTTCATAGGAGGCCTGTGTCCCAGCAGTGGGAACCTGTATGAGCTGACGATGGTGATAATTTTACTTAATTGCATTAATTTAATTTGAAAAGTAACGTGTTCTTTACAATATTTCCAGCTGTTCGTGTCAGCAATGCTGCCTCCAGGCGGCGGCTCCAATCTGATCTCGTCGCGTCTGACGCGCCACACCGTGCTGATCACGCTTGACTCGTTCGAAGACAACACCCTCAATAAGATCTTCTGCACCATCATGGATTGGCACTTCGCGAAGGGCTTCAGCGACACACTGGCAAGACAGAGCAAGGTGACTGTAGGATAATTGTAGATTTGTATAAGCTGGGATTTTGGTGGAATTGGATAATTTAGAAAAGTCCTTATGACTAGGTTTCCTCGATGACCTGCTATGTTTTTTTTCTTATAAAATATTGACTAATCAAATACATTCTTTATTTTAATATGCGTAAGGTCTGCCATATAGCCTTATGCCTTTGTAGATGATTCTGGGCGGTGGTAGCGCTTACCACCAGGCGAACCACCAGCTCCTTTTTCGTCTACGACAACCAAACATGTTGAACCGGAACTGTTACAGACGGTGGTCGGGGCCACCATGGAGGTGTACAAGGCGGTGACGCTGCAGTTCCTGCCGACGCCCAGCAAGTGCCACTACCTGTTCAACCTGCGCGACTTCGCGCGCGTCATCAAGGGCGTGCTGCTCGTGCCCGCCTCGCACATGCGCGACGTCGGCAAGCTCGTGCTGCTGTGGATACACGAGACCTACCGCGTCTTCTACGATCGCCTGGTCGACGATGCCGATAGGTGCTGCTCTCATTGGAAACAGATATATTTTTTAACGAGAGATTTTGGAAAATAAAATAAAAATTAATTTTGTGTGTGTTAATTAACTGGAATAATTTGATACACGTCAACAAGTCAAGTAACTTCTGCTTTTTCTTTAGCTTCTGTGCATTTATTATTTATATAAGTTAATGGCGAGTTTAAAAAAATCTTGAACTATGTAAAACTAATAAAACTGCGTCTTCTTAGAGCAAAAAACTACATCACAAATTTATCGTTTCCGATGCACGTTTCAAATAATGTCCCTTATTACTTTGCACCCTTCCAGACTGAAGCTATTCGACGTGGTGTACAAGGCGGTGTACGGCAACTACCGCGTGCACATGGACCAAGTGCTGACGGAGCTGGGCTACGTGCCGGAGGGCGAGAAATGCTCCAACAAGCACGCCGCCAACATCTTCTTCGGGAACTACATGGAGCCGGATGCCGATCCCAAGATTTACGATCAGGTGAGCGGTGGTGCTGAGTGTTTCTCTGGTTACTTTATGTTTTGACTGAATTTGCTTAAAAATATTTGTCTGTTTGTGTGAAGTATTAACAGGACAAGTAAAATAAAACATAACTCAATTGTTGTATCAAATCACTGGTTGGATTTGGACACATTGATGTGTAAAACACATTTCAAATAGTTAAGGTTTATTATGTTTTTAGTAGGATTTGTTCATCAAGTAATAGAAATGTTTTATATTGAACTGGCTTTTTGCTCGCGGCTTCGCCCATATGATCGAAGAAAATTCCCTTGGATATGGCACGTATCACCGCAGTAAAAAGTAATCTATAGCACTCCAGTGGGAATCTGTTTCATAAAACTCTGTAAAACCATAGTAAAAGAAAGACAAACAAACACACTTTCGTATTTATAATATTAGTAAAGGTGTCTGTCTGCAAACGTCCTATCCATATAAAATACTAATTTTATGTCATCCGAAGGTAATGGACCTAGATGACATGTCAGTTAAAATGGAGTACTACTTGGAAGAGTACAACGTGGTGTCGTCATCGCCGATGTCGCTGGTCATGTTCCGGTACGCGCTGGATCATATCTCGAGATGCACCCGCGTGCTGTTGCAGGATAACGGTATTGATGTTATTTTTTTTAATGTCAAATTGGGAAACTGAGCTGGTGGTTCGCCTGATGGGAAGCAATCACCACCGCTCATGAACATTTGCAGAAGTATTGGCCTGTGTGTGAGATGAGAACGGATTGACAACTGGAAAAAAAATAATGAGCTGGGATGGGTGAGGGAAAGGAAACTGGCCTCCAACTCCCCTACTCACCGTACGAAACACGGTAGCATGCTACTATTTCACGCTGGTTTTCTGTGGGGCTGTGGTACTTCCCCGGTAGAACCTGCTCAATTCATACCGAGGCGTACTCGACTCCCATATAAAATTTTTGTGACTATGTGGAATTATTTTACTCAAATAAGCATTGGGCTGGATGGGAACAGCTAGAGATATATCGTTGTGGAGAACTGGGGGAAATATATACTAAAGAGCAAGACAATCGTGAAAACTATGTCACATACAGATATTAGCATTACTTTATTTTTTATAAAATTAATAAATACTAGTTCCGCAGTAGTAGTCATAAAAAGAATTGGAATATATGATATTTTTATATATATTTTTAATAAGGGCAATGCTAGTCTATAGTTTATTATACTAATTATCAAATAAATATAAATTAAGTATTTCATGGAATCCGTTCAGGTAACTTATTACTGGTCGGTGTGGGAGGAAGCGGCAGGAGCAGTGCTGTGAAGTTAGCTGCGAGTATTCTGGAGATGAATGTCATACAGGTACATATAATTATATTATAACTATATACTGTCATTCAGGGGTATGAAAAACAGATGTTGGCCGATTCTCAGACATACCCAATATGCACACAAAATTTCATAAGAATCGGTCCAGCCGTTTCGGAAGAGTTCGGTTACTAAAATTGTGACACGGGAATTTTATATATAAGACTAGCTGCACCCGGCAAACGCTGTTCTGCCTTACTCTGATCATTTAGAGGTATGAAAAATAGATGTTAGCCGATTCTCAAACATACCCGATACGCACACAAAATTTCTTAAGAATCGGTCAAGCCGTTTCGGAGGAGTATGGCAACGAAAACTGTGACACGAGAATTTTATATATTAGATATACTGTTCTTTGTCCTAACCTTAAACTTAAAAGCCTTATTGCAATTAATGTACATCTAAGAAGAAATTATATCAAATATCTATGTAAATAATGATATTGCATTCTTCGACACTCGAATAAAAACATAATAATACCTTCAAAAGATTTTGTCTCGTCCGTGACGAAGCAATTCTTATTAAATAACATCAATAATTATATAAAAATATTCACACAGATCGAGATATCTCGCGTGTACGGACAGAACGAGTGGCGAGATGACCTCCGCAAGATGTTGATGAAGGCCGGCATCATTGGGAAACCGCTGGTGTTCCTGTTCGCTGATAACCAAGTGAGTGATAAGCTTACAAACATTTTCACTTCGATACAAGTGGGTGCACAAGGAGAACTTCTGAAGAAAAATTAGATTGAATCAATCGTTGGTTGAACAGAAATAGGTTTGATCTCAAGAGGTTTCAATATTCAGTTTTCTACACGTTTATTGATTTTCTTATATTTAGGATGGTTTAAGTAAATACAAGTATATTCGTGTTCTTTAATGATTTAAGGACCGAGGGTTGGTACTGACCATACCCTGTTATTTATGCTGCAAGGCACACTACAAAAGTCGCCACCGAAAACCAATGTTCCCGAAATTTTCTCTATCTTACATATTACACTATTGTTTCATTTTCTACTTACTGCATTCCTGTTTTATTGCCAAATAAAGGTATGTCTACGTCTCTCTCAATGTCTAACTAAAGCCTTAAACTGAATGATTCCAGATAATGTACGAAGGTATGGTGGAGGATATCAACATGTTGCTTAACACCGGCGACATTCCCAATTTGTACGGGATGGACGAGAAAGTGGAGATTCTGGACAAGATGCAAGCGGCCGTCAGAGAGAGCGTGAGTGTGGACATACTGTATTGTAATATGCTAGATTTTAATTAATATAGTCACTGTTCATATAAAGAACAAATATATAAAACTAGCTTTTCGCCCGCGGCTTCGCCCGCTTATATCGTGCGACATGGTAAGGAGTTTTTTTTTTCGCATTAAAAAGTATGGTTTGTTCTTTCGTTTAGCTCCATCTTCATACCAAGTTTCATCAAAATCGGTTTGACAATATCGAATTTTCATACAAACATTCATCCCCTCGTTCAACCCTTACTACCCTTTTTTCGCAATAAAAAGTATCCTATGTCCTTTCCCAAGATCAGTTCTATCTTCATACCAAATTTTATCAAAATCGGTTCACTGGTTTAGGCGTGAAAGCGTAACAGACAGACAGACAGACAGAGTTACTTTCGCATTTATAATATTAGTAGGGATTAGTAGGGATGTATGCTATTTTTTGGAAACTAACGTTCATAGATTAAGATTTTTTTGCTACTCATTGTGTGGAAATGTGATAGTTAATAAATCGTATCTGCAGTTTAAAAAATTAAGCCATTGATTAAAACTTAGACAGTTCCAAGGTTCTGGCTATTTTAAATATAAATATTGAAATCTTTTCTATTGAGAAAGCCGAAAGGAAAAAAAATGTTTGCCCACATATTTTTAAGGACGTGACATAAATAATGTTTTATTATGCACTTATTTAATAACAAAAACAATGAATAGGAAATAAATCACAGCATACTCTTTTCTAAAATCTAACTCTCTGAGGACGTAGTTATCATCGTTTTCCTTGGAAATAAAACTGAATTGAAACGAGTAGATGGTAGCATGAATGTTGGGCCGTGTATGACGATAGTGAAATAACATTCACCAGGGCAAGAAGATAGAGACGACTCCGCTAGCGATGTTCGGTTTCTACGTGGAGAGGGTGAAGGCGAACCTGCGGATCGTGCTCGCGATGTCGCCCATCGGGGACTCGTTCAGGAACCGCTTGAGGATGTTCCCCTCGCTCATTAATTGTGCCACCATCGATTGGTTAGTGCTTGTAGCGTAACTCTAAGGCACCTGAAACAAAAATCTGTCTATGAAATGCTGACATGGGATCATGGGTGGCTATGCGTTGCTACGGTTTGGCATAGAAACGCGGGTTCGAAAGTCGTCTCGTGATCACATTTTTTTTATTTTTATGCTTTTTTCATTTATAAAGCATTTGAAATTGAATGCGATAAAAGTAAACATTAACTTTTAAGCTATTTTTCTTTTATTATAAAATTTTGGTATGTTTAATAACCCTCTCAGAATTATCACGAATCTAAATTTGTACATGCAAAAATTCACCAAGCCTACGACATATTTTTTTGAATATTACAAAATATTGAATATACAAATAAATAAACGGTTTCAAATCACCAAACAACAGGCCGGTGGCCCATTTCCATTTCTTCAACCTTCTCAGACCATTCCTTCTTCAGTTCCAGAAGTCAATCCTTTCCTTATCCAATACACCTTAAAAGCGGACAGTGTATCACCAGAGGTACCAACTCTGCGAATATTCATGAGCGGTGGTGATCGCTTACCATCAGGCGAACCACCAGCTCAGTTGTTCGCTATGACATAAATAAATCAGGTTCACATCATGGCCCCCGGAGGCGCTGGAGCGCGTGGCGTCCATGTTCATAGCCAAGATGGAGAACGTCGGCGAAGAGCTGCGCGACGCGTGCGTAGTGATGTGCCAGCTCTTCCACACTAGTGTTGTCACACTGAGCGATAGGTGCGTAGCGCACTTCGTTTAGTCGTTATTGAGATGAGGACAACTTATTATCTGAAATTGTAGTTTGAATTTTCAAGTTAACCGTACCAATACTTTAAAAATTAATACTGAATTTGGTATTTTTTTTATTAGGAGATTTAGAATTATATTCATGATCTAAGCATGGGGTGGGAATGTGGTACTTCCCCGGTGCGAGCTGGCCCAATTCGTACCGAAGCGTGCTCGGCTTTAACATACGAAAATTGATTGATTGAAAATGAAATCTGTTCCGAAAGTGGGTAAAGACGGTTACAAACAAACTGTCGGTAAATGTAGATGAAACTAATAAAAGCGTTTATCTAAATCTGAATGAAAATGATGTCTATATGCCGATAGAAAAAACCCTTTGTGTGAATGATAAAAAGTGAAATAATTAAATCATTGACCGTCATCAATAGTCCATATCTGTTTCCACTTCACGGTCACATTTTGAGACGGACGTCTTAATATTTCTTTAAAATGATGCAAAATTAAGATATACCTCTCCATTTATAAACGTGTATCTCCTAGGTTCTACGCAGATCAAAAGCGCAAAGTGTATGTAACACCCACGAGCTACTTGGAACTCATCAAGGCGTTTATGAGTTTATACGCTTTGAAAGTCGACCAGATCACCAAGGCGAGAATACGGTAAAAATTAAACAATAAGTTTAAGTATATATTTATTTATCAACACAAAAACATGTTGAAAATAAAAGTTGAATCCTGTAAACTCGAGAGGAAGTAAAATACAGATTATTTAGTATTTATAAACTTAAACTCGAACATTTATTTATTCAATTAGACATTTTCTAGAAGCACTTTTGAATTGTCCTGATATTGATCTAACATAATTTTATGGCCGATTCTGAAAGGAGTTTCTACAGAGATAGATAGACTTTAAAAGGACAGGAGTCTGTAGTTTAGGCACCAGTCACACTATTCACTAAATTTCATCATCAGCCCATACATGTACCCACTGCTGGGACACAGGAAACTTAAGAACTGATACTCAAGTGTTAAATTACATTAAATTTCACTTCCAATAACATTTCTCATCTGTTTCGTTCATTATTTTGCCACAGCTACGAGACAGGTCTCGAGCAGCTGGAGTTCGCGGCTGGCCAGGTGGCGGTGATGCAGCAGAACCTTATCGACCTGCAGCCGCTGCTCGTGGAGACCTCCGACAAGACTGAGAAGCTGATGATCAAGATCGAACAGGATACGGTTGTTGTGGAGAAGCAGAAAGAGGTCAGATGCAGCAAAACAGCAATTCAACCTTAACTAATTTGAATAGAAAAAGCGTATTTTATTGGGCGGTCGTAGCTCTCAAGAAGGTATCTATGGGACTAGGGCATAACTTAACTATATACTTTATTCAATTTGTTTTTCTTTACGTTATATTGACTTCATTAATAATCTTATCTAATTAAAAATCTTCTTTTTTGTCCTGAGATAAGACTTGGCTACTTTTAATTAAAAGAACACTCGACTTAGCTATTTATATCATACATAAAATTCTCGTGTCACAATGTCTCTATACTCCTCCGAAACGGCTTGACCGATTCCTCTGAAATTTGGTAAGCATATTGGGTAGGTCTGAGAATCGGCTAACATCTATTTTTCATACCACTAAACGATAAGAGTAAGGCAGAACAGCGTTTGCCGGGTGCAGCTAGTATCTTTATAAATTTTGAAAGAATAGAAAAAATTTTATCACGAGGCAGGATTCGAACCTGCGTATCTTGCCTAACCGTAGCAACGCCTAGACTCTCGGCCACCCGTGATCCTGCCACAGTAATCGAATTTCTTCTACTCTTTCGGTTTCATGTGCCTAAGGGGCACCCCACGCCATCTATTGAGATGATTAAGAACCATCACAACCAATACGAAACATTATTTCAATGATTACAATATTGTATCGATGGAACGCGGCCTTTGTTAAATTTAATTTTTAGTTTGATAGCATTGTTGAAATTTTATTTTTCTATTCTTTCAAAATTTCTCATTTATAAAGCAATTCAATGCTATAAAACTAAAAATTATATTTATATCTTTCATATTTGTAATTGTGTATAGGTGTCTATTTTATAAGTTGTCCTAAATAAATAGATCTCTGAAAGAATGACTGAATGAATGAACAAATAAATAAACTTCATCTCGCAAACGTTTAAACAATTCCCCATAAAAGACAATGAATGAACCGAGGAACGAAGGAACGAACGAACGAATGAATGAATAAAGTTCGTTTCGTTACGTGCAGATCGTGGGCGCGGACGAGGCGCTGGCCAACGAGGCGGCGGCGGCGGCGCAGGCCATCAAGGACGACTGCGAGTCCGACCTGGCGGAGGCGGTGCCGGCGCTGCAGGCCGCGCTGGACGCGCTCAACACGCTCAAGCCGGCCGACATCACGCTCGTCAAGTCCATGAAGAACCCGCCCGCCGGCGTCAAGCTGGTCATGGAGGCGGTGTGCGTCATGAAGGGCATCAAGGGGGACAGGAAGATGGACCCCAACGGTTCGTCGTCCAGTTGTATACACCCTGTCCCGAATCCCGCAGATGGTGCCCTGTGCTCTGTGGTACTTACAGTTTTTGGAAATGGTGCTTACGGATAAAATACTTAAACAACGAAACGACCTAAAATTTCTTATTTCTTAAAATCTGTGTTTACATCGCTAGCTTCGCTCAGCTGGCGTATACCGCTCAGCTTATGAAAACATAATCTTAACATAAGTGTGCGTGCGGGTGGCAAAAAAGACGAATGGTCAGTTAAGGGTGAAAAAAAATACATCAAGGATTTTATGAGTATTTATTGCGTGATTAGCGTGTAAAAAAAACTGTAAGTTCCATTAAGCACGCCATCGGCGGGACGCTCTGTATATATATCTTTATTCTTATGACACGGTAGCAAAGTCGTTTGATTAAAATTTTCTTACGATTTGCTAACAATAGAGATTTGTTGAGTAGTTGTGTAAAATTTAAAACCATTGATAGTTAATTTTCTTTGATGCAAAGCTTTGGTTGATTTGGTTTGGCTGGATTAGTGAGTCTTAAATGTTTTATGTGAAATTATTATAAATTATTACCGTTTAAGGTAAACCGTTCGAAGACTTCTGGGGACCGTCACAGAAAATGCTGGGAGACATGAAGTTCCTGGAGAGCTTGAAAAATTATGACAAAGACAATATTCCACCCGCAATCATGAAGAAAATAAGAGATAAGTTGGTATCTTTCACTCAATCACTAATTGTTATACTTTTTAAATGCACAAGTGTGGAAAGATAGCGATATACAAGTAAATAATTCACTATTTAAAAAAAATACGTTACAAATCACCTAAAACATATAATGTGGGAATTATTTTCAATTTTTGTGGGAGTCGAGCACGCTT